>NC_064425.1:45254343-45419343 GCF_023375975.1 Astyanax mexicanus
ACATCAGCTCAGAGTTAATTTAGTAATTTAGCTCTACACAATGAAGCTCTGCAGGATCTGATACACATTTTATTATTTTATAATTAATGATTGTGTGTCAGATTCATTTTAGGCTTAGTATAATCATTTTCGATTATAGTTTTCGTTGATTTTTGGTTTTATTGTCCATCTTTTTTTAATCGTACGGTCATAAAAATTTGGCTTGAAGGCATGCAAAAGTCATGGAAAAATAATAGAAATTTGTTGGTTAAAAAGTGTATGAACCCTGAATTGGAGTAATGGTCTTAAAACGATAATATTTTACTGTTTGACGATCATAGATTGAGCCTACTTCTATTCATCCACAATCTTATCCCTTCGCTTCCTTATTGCTTCTATCTGGTCCGGGGTTTGGTGGGTGGGAGCAGTTTTGTAATATCCCGAAATTGATTCGGTTAGGTCTTATTTTTAATAGAAAAAAATATATATATTATTTTTAATCGGAAAGCTATGCAAAATCCAGCACACACAGGACAATAAAAATGTTTTTGTCTGTGTGAAAGACTACAGCAGCAGTAAATCTGTCCTTTCTCCTAAGTCAGAAAGCAGAGGTAGGAACATAAAAGCACGCTTCGCCCCCTCCCTTATAAGCTGTGAGGTGTTATCTTGTGAATAATCACAGCATTACGACAGCATTACCACCCACATGGACAGTGCAATGGATGGTATTGATCATGATCGGTGGCATCTGGCTAGAAATGTCAGCCTAGTGCAGCTTTCTTTAGCTTCAATAGAACATGGCAAAAGTCATGGGACACTAGAATAGTTCCTGTTAATGTCTCATGACATATAGCATGAAACACGTCACTGACACATGAGTGTCAGTAGCTTCAGTACACTATTGCACGGGTTCCTCTCTGTTCACACTGGCTCTAAAATAGTGCTCTGCCACCCGGGCGCTGGCACGTGGGCTGTGTCACAATGATGAGCCCCGAGCAGCGGCGTGTCTCAGAGCCACCGCTGAAACTCAATCCTGATTAAATGCCTGTTAAACATGCCATCACTGAGAACAGCACTTACACAAGCATTTCAGCCTCCAGCGTTCACGCTTCCTCAACTTTATTTGTGTTAATAGTGCCGTTAATACTCAGCATTCTTTATTAGTATGCATAATACTCTCCATATGTGTTCGTCTTACAGAAAATTCAATGGCTGTTATTGCAAATAGCAATGACTGCGAAAAAACATGGAGAGCCAATGTAGCAGTGCATCAAAAAAAAATGTAATTTCATTGAAAAGTTACTTTATTTATTCAGTAATGAAATGAAATGAAATGAAAATGAAATGAAAAACTCATATATTATATTGATGTATATATTTTAAGCGTTTATTTATTTTATTGTTGATAATTATGGCTTACAGCCAATGAAAACCCAAAAATCAGTGTCTCAAAAAATGAGAATATTGTTAAGGAGCAATTGTTACTTTTGCCAGTGGTTGCGAATCCTGGCCATGCAGCTTGCCATCAGCTGCCGGAGCCCAGAGAGAGCACAATTGTCTTTGCTCACTCTGAGTTTCTAGTCATTGGGGGAGTCATAATCAGTGGGTTGGGTTTTTGACTCACATAATTTTTGGGTTTTCATTGGCTGTAAACTTCATAATCATCAACAGTAAAATAAATAAACACTTAAAATAGATCACTCTGTGTTTAATACATCTATATAATATATGAGTTTCACATTTTAAACTGAATTACTGAAATAAAGTAAGTTTTTAATACATCCATTGGCAAGTAGCAAACTAAAAACTGAAAAGCTTTTTTTGCCATTAAAAAAAAAGATCTTCCTTTTGAAAAGGCATTAAAATCTTCTTCTCCATAATTCATAAACCATGCATTAAGTGCTATAATCAAAATGTCACCATTATTCAAGGCTCTGTTAAGCTGTTTTTAGCTTTTAATAGTGACTAATTTCACTACATTCAGTTTAATAGATTAAGTGCAGCATTTAAAAACACATTGCTGGTCTTTGTTTTTACTTTTTGTGCTGTCTGCTGGAGCTTCATCTCTTTGCATTTCTGCGTAGGAGAGATCTTTCCTTTTCTTTTTCTTTCTCTTTTTCTTTCTCTTTTTTGATCTGCAGGTCTTGTGTTCCTTTATTTTGGACTCCGGCCCACTGCTTTAAGCTGAACAGTCGCTCTGAGCAGGGAAATCCATTATCTGTCTGACAGATGTTCAGTGCTGTGCGCTGTTGAAGTAGATGATGATGATGATGATGATATGATAGATACTTTATTAATCCCCACAGGGGAAATTCATTTGTCCAGCAGCAACAACTATACAAAAATATACAAAACAAAACACAAACCACAGAGTACACACGTCAACAAGAGGTGTTGTACAGCCTTATGGCAGTAGGAATGAACGACCTTCTGAACCTCTCAGTTTTATGTCGCAGCGAAAGGAGCCTGTTACTGCGGCTGCTTTTTTGAGCAGCCAGAGTCTCATGTAAAGGGTGTCTGTTGTTGTTAAGGATGGTTTGCAACAGACACCTCACCCTCTTCTCCACCAGATCCCCCACATAGTCTACTTTCCCACCCATCACAGAACCACACTTTCTGATCAATTTATCCAGCCTGTTACAGTCTCTCACAGTGATGCTGCTTCCCCAACAAGTCACCCCAAAGAACACAGCACTCGCCACGACGGAATGGTAGAAACTGCGCAGAAACTCACTGCAGATATTAAAGGATTTAAGCCTCCTTAAGAAATAAAGTCTGCTTTGTCCTTTTTTGTATACTGCATCAGTGTGCACTGACCAGTCCAGTTTATGGCTAAGGTGCATTCCCAGGTATTTGTAAGATTGAACGGTCTCAATGTATGATGTATGCGGTCGGGGCATAAAAATGGCATAAATATAAGAGCAGGACGCTTTAAGAAATGTTCACAGCGCACAGAATGCATGATAAAATAGAAAATAGAATAAATCATAAAAAAACACTATAAAAACTGATAATGCATTATTTTTATTTTCTATTTCTAATCCTGCGGTAATCTAAAATCTAATGAACAGGGACTAGTACTGGTAATATAATAAATCATAATAAATCAAAATCTAGTGTAATATTACTTATTATCACAGTTCTATCTGTCCTCGTGATTCTCTCACTTTTCAGATGCTGCTTCTGTATCTTTTATCAGGTTGTCCAGAAAAGCATGTATACAGCTGTCCATGAGCTTTGATTTCTCAAAGTGACACATGATTATATAGTGTTTCAAACAATTGTGCTGCTATAAATCTAAATAAATGGGTTTATTTATTTTTTTTAATTTTTAAGACCCAGTTAGATGACAGGGTTAGATTAAGACCCAATTCCATTTCTCTGTTCTACGTCTAGCCCCTCGTTTTTGGAGTGTAAAACCGATACAGATATGTAGCGCTAAAGCTCAGCAACCTAACTGCTGCTGCTGATTGAATAGTTAATTTTAGAGCGTATGTTTATCGTATGTCTTCAGAAAAAAGGAAGATGGTGCAGCAATTATTTATTATTGTCCTTAATTCCTTAATTCCTCTATGATGGGAAGCTGAAATTAGCTTTTATTAGCTTTTATTTTATCTTAATTTTCTGTTCCACCTTAAATGCTGCAGCCTATACTATCGGTTGCGCCATTTAAGATGGAACATCATAAAGAAAATATTAATACGTTATTAAAACTACACAGTAAACTATGGTAATATAGTGGTTATCATCAGTTTTTAACAAGAAAAATACTTTAATTTGTGGGTTTATTTGGGTGATTGTGCTGTACTATCTTTCCATTGATTCTTTCTTTATTTATCTTTTATTTTGATTTAGCACCTGTCCAAGTATATATAAACCATATTTCTGCTTTGTCTTTGCATCCAATCAGAGTAATTGTTATCTGACTGTCAGTAGCTTCATTTCTAATTCTAAAAGTATAAAAAAACAGAAGATCAAAAAGAACAAAGACTTCTGTCCTTTTGATTAAAATGTATCAGAACATCAAAGACAGACATCTTTTTTTCAAGTCTTTTTGTAAGTTTTATGGAATTAAATATTAATGTTGTGTTGGGATTGTTGTATTTATGATTAATTTGTGTTATTATTGAGTATAATTGATTATAATGATTGAATCCAGCTGTATGTTTCCCTAAAAATACACATAGATTTACACAACACATACTAAATATATTCTTAATTCTGTTTTTGTCAGTGTTGCTCCACCCCCATTGTTATTATGAAGAATAAAGGCAGAATTTTTATTTATGTTTTATTTTGTCTTTGCATCAAATTAAAGTTATTAATTGTCAGTAGCTTTGTTTCTAATTCTGCAAGTATGAAGATCAGAGGATCAAAAAGAACAAAGACTTCGGTCCTTTTGATTCAAAATCAGAACATCAAAGACAGGATATCTTTTTTTTATTATTCAAAATATTTTTGGAAAGTTTTCTGGAATAAAATATAAATGTTGTGTTTGTATTTTTGTATTCATCATTAATTTGTGTTATTATTGACTATTATTGATTTTTCCATAAAAGTACATACAGTATAGATTTACACAATACATACTAAATATATTCTCTCTGTGTGTTTTGTATTTTTTCTCTGTGTTTCAGTAGGTTAAGAGGTGTGTGTGCCTCCTCCACCTCTGCTTGTGAATGCCTCTCACCATGGCTAAGCGTGAGACCGGCAGCACCAGTCCCGTGGTGCGGCAGATAGATAAGCAGTTCCTGGTCTGCAGCATCTGCCTGGAGCACTACCACAACCCTAAAGTCCTGCCCTGCCTGCACACCTTCTGTGAACGGTACTGCATCACCTCACCTGGTCCTGTTCACCTTTTACTTCTGATGTTCTTTACTGTGTGTGCAACCTGTATTTAATAGCGGTGTAACAAGACACTCATCTCATCTTATCTCACGAGACGAGAGGAGACGAGACACGATTCTGGAATTTTTAAATAATTAAATAAAAAATGACTTAAAAAATACTGTTTTATTTGACAAAATCATATAATGCAAACTCAACTCGACTGGTTTCTCTCACAAACTATACAGAGTTTATACAAAATAGAAACTATATAAATAAGAAATATAAATAGAACTTTTCCGGGTCCTATTTAGTGCAAACCACGACAGTCATATTAAGCCTGTGGTTTCTGTTTTTTTATAACAGGTATATAATCATAACCAGTCATATTAAGAATGTGCTTGTAGTGGAAACTGAGACATAACATTATTTTTAAATATAGTACAGAGCTAAAAGCTTAAGCGATTAGTACAACCGCCTATAATACAGCCATGATCTTTATCCTGTAGATAATGTATTTCTATTAAGGAATAAAATAATCACAGATATTAAACAGTACCAGCTCTGACCCCTTCAGACAGGGCTTTTTCAGCATTATACTGGTATATTGCACTGATTTAGAGTTTTCTCCCAGTCCCGGCTGGGTTGGGAAATGCAGGAGTGTCTCTGTGTGCTGAGTGATCTGAGCTCCAGACAGTGGATTTAGAGCATTGCTGTGGGGTGACATCATGTTTAAACCCACCCACTGAGACTGAGCCGTTACAGGCGTGTTCCCCTTCCTTTAGCTCTCGTACTGTTATAATATCAACATATCCCAGAATTCCTCACTCATCAGCTCACAGCTTTATCTGTTAGGAGTTAGGCTTAATATACTACTAAAAGTATAGTAAAAAAGTTTTAACTTTTAACTTTTATCTAGTGCTTAAAGATGCCAAAGAATGTATTATTGAGTGTGGAGAATTTCTGTGCTGGCTACAGTATGCTCCCTACAGGACTCTTCCACAGGACTCTTCCACAGGACTCTGCCCGCAAGACTATTTTTATTCCAGCAGTAAAACTGGGGTGTTAAAAAACTCCAGCAGCACTGCTGTTTCCGATCCAGTAATTTGTGTTTGAAATCCTCTAGTCCTTAATCAGTGCCTACAGGATTTTGCCTACAGGACACTGGCCATAGGACTCTGCCTACAGGACTCTGACTGCAGGACTCTGACCACTAGATTTTGACTACTGGATTCTGACTACTGGACTCTAAATACTGGACTCTGACTACAGGACACTGGCCAAAGGAATCTGCCTACAGGACACTGGCCAAAGGAATCTGCCTACAGGACACTGGCCATAGGACTCTGCCTACAGGACTCTGACTGCAGGACTCTGACTGCAGGACTCTGACCACTAGATTTTGACTACTGGATTCTGACTACTGGACTCTAAATACTGGACTCTGACTACAGGACACTGGCCAAAGGAATCTGCCTACAGGACACTGGCCAAAGGAATCTGCCTACAGGACACTGGCCATAGGACTCTGTTGGCTGGATATTTCTAAATTCTCAGTCCAGCAGTTTGTGTTGGTCATCCTCTAGTCCTTCATTAGTGCCCACAGGACTCTTGCCACAGGATTCTTCCCACAGGACTCCTCCCACAGGACTCTTCCCACAGGACTCCTCCCACAGGACTATTCTCAGTCCAGCTGTAACACTGGCATGTTTAAAAACTCCAGCAGCACTGCTGCAGTGTCTGATCTACATGCACCGTTTTTTGTTGGGTTTGTCCTCTCGTCTTTCATTAGTGTCTACAGGACTCTGGCCGCAAGACACTGTTGGCTGGATAGTTTTGATTGGTGGTCTATAGCCAGTTAATGTCTCAGCAGTGTTGAGAATAATCCAGGATAATAAAGTTTGCAGATAAACAGATACAGAACTACAGTTTTCCTGTTTGTTAAGTGTAGCTAAAAAGTGTACAGTTAGTTTAGAAAAAGAAGGTTATAATTCTATAATATTCTGATATATATATATAATTATACTTTATTCTTTTATGTATGCATTGTAATTGTGTGTGTCCTTGATTGGGGTAAATAATGCTAATATTAGGATTTATAAGCATATTTTACCCCCTGCTTGGTAGTTTTGTTTTTGTCTCTAAATGAAATACTGTTTTTCCTTTTATGGTTATTTCTGGCTGATTAATGTGATCCATGAACACAGAAGATCTCATGCTTTTTTCTCTCTGTTTTCTCTCTGTTTTCTCTCTGTTTTCTCTCTGTTTTCTGCAGATGCCTCCAGAACTACATCCCCCCGCAGTCTCTGACCCTGTCCTGCCCGGTGTGCCGGCAGACCTCCATCCTGCCGGAGAAGGGCGTGGCGGCGCTGCAGAACAACTTCTTCATCACTAATCTGATGGAGGTCCTGCAGAGGGAGTCGGAGTGCTCCCAGCCCGAGTCCTGTAACGTCCTGGAGACGGCCAGCGCCGCCACCTCCGCCCAGCCCCTCTCCTGTCCCAACCACGAGGGCAAGGTCAGTCATCTTGAAGGATGCAGTTTCTGGAGGTGCTGAACAATAGCTGCTGCTTTTCCTTCACTTTGCTGTGAAGCTACAGCTTTGCATGCTGATTGCGCTGTTCTGCTCCCTCTCTCTGCAGGTGATGGAGTTTTACTGTGAGTCGTGTGAAACGGCGATGTGTTTGGAGTGTACGGAGGGGGAACACCGGGAGCACGTGACCGTTCCTCTCCGGGACGTCCTGGAGCAGCACAAAGCAGCGCTCAAAAACCAGCTGGACGCCATTCGGAACAGGTCAGAGCGTTCACACTTACAGAAATGTCCTGATCTGGATTAAATGTGTAGTCATAATGCATTTACTAGGAGTGTACTATAATATTTCACTCAAACAAACGCAGTATTTGCCAACAGGCTCCATTCAATCCGTACTTCATTGCTGTTCATGAGTCATTATATAATATATAAAATACTGAAGAGTAAAAACCCATCAGACTACAGACAGGTAGGACTATAATAACTGATCTGAGACCTGCTGTTGTGCCCAGAGGGACCATTCTGTTGGAAAAACCAATAAGAAAAGTTGCTGATGAGCTGATCTGCAATTACCCGGCTAATTATCTGCTCTGTAATAACCATAATAATCCCTCTCACAGCGTTAAGGTGCAGCGTGGAGGAAAACAATTCTATTTTATTCTTTATTACACGCCTACTGCTGTCTGACTGATAAATCTCCAAGGCCTCCCAACTGCTGCAGTGTTAAATCAGGAGTTTATTGAAACTTCACCCCTTTATTCATCACATATTATACACTAACATCCTCTACTTCCTCTTCCTCTTCTTCCTCTCCCTCTTCCTCCAGGCTTCCTCAGCTGACCTCAGCGATCGACACAGTGAATGATATCTCTAAGCAGTTGGCAGAGAGGAAGAGTGAAGCGATCACTGAGATCAGCAGCACCTTCGAGGAGCTGGAGCGATCGCTGCACCAGCGCAAGAACGCTCTCATCACTGACCTGGAGAACATCTGCAGCACTAAGCAGAAGGTATCAGCAGATCACCCAATCACAGTCCTAATTCTTATAACTTTATATAACGACATCAAATCGGATTCAAGCATCAAGATTCTGAAAGTTGCCCCTCACTGCACTGATGGATAAAAAATAGAGTAATTTAACATTTATTTGCAGAAAATGAGAAATTACTGAAATAACAAAAAACATGCAGAGCTTTCAGACCTCAAATAATGCAAAGAAAACAACAAGTTCATATTCATAAAGTTTTAAGAGTTTAGAAATTATATCAATATTTGGTGGAATAATAACCCTGGTTTTTAATCACAGTTTTTTTTGTTCATCTTGGCATCCTGTTCTCCTCCACCAGTCTTACACACTGCTTTTGGATAACTTTATGCTGCTTTACTCCTGGTGCAAAAATTCAAGCAGTTCAGTTTGGTGGTTTGATGGTTTGTGATCATCCATCTTCCTCTTGATTATATTCCAGAGGTTTTTAATTTGGTGAAATCTGATCCCACCAACTGCCCATTCTCTAGTCCTCTAGTTCTCTATTTCCACACCCTGGGTTGCCAGGTATAGAACACAATAGAAGGCCATCTAACTCTTCTGTTTTGTATGATCTCTGTATTTCTCTCTTTCAGGTTCTGCAGTCTCAGCTGTCTGCACTGCTTCAGGGGAAGGAGAACATCCAGAGCAGCTGCAGCTTCACCGAGCAGGCCCTGAACCACGGCAGCGCCACCGAGGTCCTGCTGGTGCAGAAGCAGATGGGCGAGAGGATGGGGGCGCTAGAGCGCCACGCCTTCCCCGAGCAACCGCACGAGAACGGCCACCTGCAGTGCCAGGTGGAGACGGAGGGGCTGAGACGATCCATTCAGAACCTGGGGGTCCTGCTGACCACCAGCGCCGTGGGGCACACCAGCGTGGCCACGGGGGAGGGGCTGCGGCACGCTGTGGTGGGACAGCTCACTACCGTCACCGTTACAACGAAGGTGATTCACACTGACTTTATATGATTCTGTTCAAAATGTGGAAATGTGTATTTTTCTGATTATAAGGTGCACTAACAATTAACATATATTTTATGGTCTAATTTCATACATAAGACCCACTGGATTATAAGGCATACTATGCGGCACTAGTAAGGAACAGTGGTGTCGCCATGTTTTCCTTCTAAATCAGCAGGTCTCAACAATGTGGGGTGGGGGGGTGTAGGTTATCTAAGGTAAAGTAAAGCTAAGCTAAGTAAACAAAACTGTAATTAAAAAATATATATTTTAAAGTAAATCGAGTGCTGGATGTTAATCTACACAAATTTCTCTCCTGAAAACTTCTCTCCTGTTTATTTGGGTGAGTAAAGCACTCCCGAAAAATGAGTCGATCAGGAAAAGCACCGTGTCTACGTCAACCCATGAATTACTATTCATGGCCCCGCCCACCTTGGCTCGGGACCGCCCACAAGCAGAGCTGAAGCTGGGAAGTCGACACTGTCTCGTCATCTAAAGAGCCTACAGCTCTGTTTACAGCAGCTAGTTTACTTTAGCTATCTTGTGTAAGAAACTATAGGTTTAAATCGGATCTCCGGTTGATTCTACATTTTACCCAGACCTTAAAAATATACACTAGGGAAGCACAGTTTAAGCAGATTTTTGTGCCAGTAAAGATTATAAAGATTATAAACATTATCATCAACTAAATACGTCTCAAGAACTTGATGATCCAAAATTGTCTGGCTTTCAAATAAAAAAATGTGACATACCAGAGTTCAAAAGAGGACAAATTGTTGGTGCACGTCTTGCTGGAGCATCTGTGACCAAGACTGCAAGTCTTTGTGATGCATCAAGAGCCACGGTATCCAGGGTAATGTCAGCATACCACCAAGAAGGACCAACCACATCCAACAGGATTAACTGTGGACGCTGTAAGAGGAAGCTGTCTGAAAGGGATGTTCGGGTGCTAACCCGGATTGTATCCAAAAAACATAAAACCACGGCTGATCAAATCACGCAGAATTCAATGTGCACCTCAACTCTGCTGTTTCCACCAGAACTGTCCGTCACCACAATCAATTATTGTGCTCTAAAACCAGGTGCTTCAGTTTCATTCTCTAACCCCTGTAGCTTAATAATGATTTATCACATGTTCTGTAGATAGTTTATGTGTATGTATTGTGTGTTGTGTAATCAGGATAAAGGTGGAGAGCTGGTAAAGACGGGGAACGCAGCGCTGAAAGCTCAGATCTCCGGTGTGGACGGGTCAGTTCTGGGCGCGGAGGTGTCGGATAATAAGAACGGGACGTATGATGTGGGGTACACGCTGAGGAGCGAGGGGGAGTTCTCCTTCTCTCTGCTGCTGTACGGACAGCCCGTACGGGGCAGCCCCTTCCGCCTGCGGGCCGTTAAACCCTGCGACGCCCCGCAGTCTCCGGACGACGTAAAGCGGCGCGTGAAGTCCCCCGGCGGAGGAGGAGGCGGAGGACACGTCCGGCAGAAAGCCGTGCGCCGGCCCTCCAGCATGTACAGCACCACCAAGAAGAAGGAGAACCCCATCGAGGACGAGCTGATCTACAGAGTGGGTGAGTTAAAATAAAAAAACAAGCTAACGATCAGTAGAAATAGAGTTCTGATGGTTATTGATATCAATTGATATTTCTGGGAAGGCTTTCTACAAGGTTTAGGAGTGTGTTTATGTGTTTATGGGACTTCGATTCTTCAATGTGAAGGCCTGACACCTAGTCAGAGCTCTGTTCAGGCCAGTCAAGTTCTTCCATATCAAACTCAATCATCCATTCCAATTCCTTTATGAGCTTGCTTTTGTGCACTCTTGCACTCTCATCATGTTCGAACAGGAAGGGGCGGTCCACAAACTGTTTCCACAAAGTTGGGAGCTTAAAATTGTCTAAAATCTCTTGAAATGCTGGAGCACCTAGAGTTTCTTTCATGAAAACCAACCAAAAAGAGATGCACTATAAATGGTTCTGAAATACTCAAAATGTAATTATTCAAAAGAGTTCTCAAAAGCTGTATTTTACAAGTAAGACACAAATTTAACATAAATTTTCAAAGAAAAAAAGCAACTACAATTCCCTTCTTTCTCCAGTTAACAAGTACATTCATTTCAGTGTGCATTAAAATTATCCTTCAATCTACAGTATTAATATATTTATACAGGGAGCAAACATGGAGCAGCAGCAGGAGCTCCACAAATAAAGTGCTGTTCTCATTTCTTCCTAGGCAGGACGGCGCTAGACGAGCATTTGGCTCCACAGAGCTGAGCCTAGTTTTAACAGTAACAGTACAAAAGAAAAGGTTTTTCTATGTTCATCTGTTTTTAGATTTCTCTCTTATTTGAACCTGGAAGCTGCTCTTTACACTGTGTAAAATAATAATAAAAAAATTATATTAGCTTTCTTTTTAAAGTTTAGATCATTTTTTCCTTTTCCTGTAAAGTCCCTTTTTTGGAAATACTTGTTTTTTTTTTTTATTGGACATTGCTTTTGATTTTTTGATTGACTTTGCCTTATTAACAGTCACTAATCTAGTTATATACAGTAATAATATGTTTATTTGTGTGTTTTCAGGGACGAGAGGACGAGAACGAGGAGAGTTCTCTAACCTGCAGGGCATCTCCACCTCCAGTAACGGCCGCATCGTGGTGGCCGACAGTAATAATCAGTGTATACAGGTGCAGCTCATTTAATTTACTGATTTACTGATAAAAGTTCATATTTTGATCATTTGCTTTGTTTGATTTTAGTTTTTTATGAGTTATGGTGTAAATTCTGCAGGTTTTCTCTAATGACGGTCAGTTTAAGCTGAGGTTTGGGGTCAGAGGTCGTTCTCCAGGGCAGCTGCAGCGTCCCACCGGCGTGACGGTGGACATGAACGGGGACATCATCGTTGCGGATTACGATAACCGGTGGATCACGATCTTCTCCTCTGACGGGAAATTTAAGGTGAGGGATTTTTTAATCACAGTTCTGAATTAAAAATCAAAATGGTTTAATTATTTAATTTTCCCTTTGTTTTGTTTCTGTTTTAGAATTAATGTCCTTTTTTATATCTAACCCATGATTTTTATAAAGAACAGTCATTATTAGACCTTTTTTACTGAACTGGGTAAATCTGATTTTAGCTACAGAGCAGCAGAGAGCTGAAAACTCTAAAACTCACTGTGTCACTAAATCATTTAAAACTTGAATATCTTTATATTTACTTTGTCTATTTATTCATTTATTTTTTTATCTTTCAGCCTTTTTCTTTATTTCATTTATTTTATTCATTTTGTCCTTTACTTGTTTTACTTTTGACCTTTTTATTTCATTAATTTTATCTTTTATTTTTTTCTCTCATATATTTTATTATTCCAACTATGTATGTCTGTTTTATTGCTTTTATCTTTTTATTCTGATTCTTTTTTTTTTATTTCTTTTTAATTAAATCTTATATTTTTTGTTTGTTTTCTATTTTTTTGGTATTTAATTTTGATTTGTATTTTTGTTTTGTATATGAAGTTTCTTATTTATGCTTCAAGCTGTTTAAATTTTAATTTTAATGTTTTTTTCAGTCCCTTTAAGTTGTAAATGCTCAGATGCATTGTAAATAAGAGTATTGTCTTGTGAAATGTAAATAAAGGTTGATTGATTGATGTATTATTGTAAAATTGAATTATTTTCAGATCATTTAAATTTTAGAATTGCACTTTTTTGTATTATAGGTAAGAAGAATATTTGCACTGTTTTGATTGGATCAGTACAATTGTGTTTGTTTGAATACTCCTTTTACTAGTTGCATTAACAACATAAAACATATTTAATGAACTATTAAGGATTATAAGATTAATTTTTAAGTGATATTTGGCTGATCTGGTGATTAATGTTTTTTTTGTCTTGTTTTCTGGTTTCAGAGTAAAATTGGAGCGGGGCGACTGATGGGGCCTAAAGGAGTCGCGGTGGATAAAAACGGGCACATTATCGCTGCAGATAATAAAGCCTGCTGCGTCTTTATCTTCCAGTCCAACGGGAAACTCGTAACTAAATTCGGAGCGAAGGGAACGTCAGACAGACAGTTCTCAGGTACAGATTTAACCACTGGCCTTTTTTTACTGTGGTGGTAAATATTTTCTTTTGAGGGACCCTGAAATAATAATAATAATAAAAAAAACTATGTGAGATATTTTATAACTCACGTTTATAATAAAACCCCATAATAACTTCCTTTCTTCTGTTCATTTTAGACAAAAGTGCCCCAAACACTCCAGTGGAGCAAAAGCTCAGTAAATCCGGCCCTGCCTTCAGTAAGTAGCATTAAATTTTATGTTATTTATTTTTTATTTTTTACAATATACAATTATAATTAAACATATAATTTATTTATAAATTTACAGATACAATTCATCAGATTTTGGTTAAAATATATTGTGTTTACAATATACAGTTATTTTTCAGTTTTATTTAAATATACAATTATTTTTTAAAATAGGGATTTATACGAGATATATATATCTTTTTTTTACAGTATACACATACTTGTTTTTTATAATAAAATAGTTTTTTTAGTTTTTGATTTGTATTATTTTCGCAATGTATAACTGTTTTCAGGGTTTTTATTTTTTATTTTTTAAGATGCAATTATTTTTCAGGCTTTTTAAAAAAAAAATATATATATAATTTTTTTTTTTTTCAATACATTAATATTTTCCAGGGTTTTTTTTACTATATGAAATATTTTTATGTTTTACTTTTTTTTTTTATATAAAATATTGTTATTTGTTTAAGTGGCAAAAATAAACCAAGAAATTGTTGATGTTTTAAAACTTTTTACATTACATATAAAATCTCTCTGTCTTCACTCCTTCCCTCCGGTTTGTTCTCCTCAGGTCCTCATTTTGTGGCCGTGAACAACAAGAATGAAATAGTCGTGACTGATTTCCATAATCATTCTGTAAAGGTAGGCTCGGACTGAGTATTAAATTCATACAGTTATAGTATAAAGTATGAGTTATGCTGGTTCGAATCTCGGTTATGCAGCTTGCCATCAGCTGCCGGAGTCCCGAGAGAGCACAGTAGTCCTTGCTCTCTCTCTGGGTGGGTACAGTACAGTAGATGGGGCTCTCTCTTTCCTCTCATCACTCCTAGGGTGATGTGGATCAGCACAAGGCTGCGTCTGTGAGCTGATGTGTCAGAACCGAGTTGCTATGCTTTCCTCCGAGCGTTAGCGGTAGCTGTGATGCTACTCGGCAATGCTACAGCATCAGCAGCAGTTCAAAAAGAGGCGAAGTCTGACTTCACATGTATCAGAGGATATACAAAATGGTCTTCTTCACCCTCCTGGTGTGTTGGGGTATCACTAGTGATGAGGAGGAGTCCTAATGAGTGGGTTGAGTAAATGGTCGTGTAAATTGGGGAGAAAATGGAATAAAAATGTTAAATAAAATGATAAAAAAGAAGTATGAGTTGTGTTATAGACTTAATGATAAAATGTGTGTATAATATGAGATAATGGCGGTCTCTTCCTCTGCTCAGGTGTATAATGCGGACGGGGAGTTCCTGTTTAAGTTCGGTTCTCACGGGGAGGGAAACGGGCAGTTTAACGCTCCGACGGGCGTGGCCGTGGACGGCAATGGAAACATCATTGTTGCAGACTGGGGTAACAGTAGGATACAGGTATGCATAACTGTACACAGGTATAGAGTGTTCTCGTAATGTATGATTTATATAATTACAGTTAATACATTAGTCTCAATTCGAAAAGTGAAACTCATATATATATACTAGTGCATCAACATTTCATTGAATCATTAAAAAATTACTTTATTTCAGTAATTATATTAAAAATAACAAAGTTATCCAAAAGCAGTGTGTAAGACTGGTGGAGGAGAACATGATGCCAAGATGCATGAAATTAAAAACTGTGATTAAAAACCAACCAGGATTATTCCACCAAATATTGATTATTTCTGAACTCTTAAAACTTTATGAATATGAACTTGTTTTCTTTGTATTATTTGAGGTCTGAAAGCTCTGCATCTTTTTTGTTATTACAGTCATTTCTCATTTTCTGTAAATAAATGCTCTAAATGACTTAAATATTATTATATATGCAGTCATCTATTTTAAGTATTTATTTCTTTCCATTTTGAAAGAAAACCAAAAGCATAAGTATCTCTCTATCTAATCTATATATATAGATTAGATAGATTTTATATATATATATATATATATATATATATATATATATATATATATATATATATAATACATTACATTTCTTAGTATATATATATATATATATATATGTATATGTACAGTGTGTATGTATATATGATGTAAAATGTGTATAGTTGTGTATATATATATATATAAACATATAAATGCACTCTTCATGCACTTTACGAGTGCTTAAACTTTACTGTTGCTGAAGTATTTTTAATTTTGGTTTAAAATTGAATGACAATAAACTAAATTTAATCTGATATTGTGAAATGATTTATAATCCCAGGTTTAGAGGTGTAAAATCAGTGTACTGATCTGTGTATCACTGTAATTCTCACTCAGTCCTCTGCTGTTCTGTACTGCAGGTGTTCGACAGCTCAGGATCCTTCCTGTCGTACATCAACACGACGGCGGACCCTCTGTACGGCCCTCAGGGTCTGGCTCTCACGTCCGACGGTCACGTGGCCGTGGCCGACTCTGGAAACCACTGTTTTAAAGTCTACCGTTACCTGCAGTAGAGACTGAGCACTACTGCACCTGAAGGACAGCCCAGCAAACGTATTGTACAGGTGCAATCACCTTTCTGCATTTAGACTTTTATTTTGCACATGTTAAAAAAGGTCTCGGCCACTGAAGTAAACTTTGGGAAGGAGTGCAGCCGACACCATTTTTTAATTGTATTGATTTGAGCTAAATTAAAGCTAATATATCCCACTTTATAGCAGGTGTATGTAATAACTGTGTAATTACCTATTACTTATAGTAATAATACATATGATAACTGTGTAACTACTGCTGATGTATTATAGGTGGATTACAGCATTGGAATACAGCTTGTGTATAAGCGCAAGTGTCTCGATAGCGTTCAAAAAAAGAAAAAAGAAAAACAGCAGCAGCTACATGGTTGCTGTGGTATTCTAGGTGGTTTCTGTGATTTTGCTGTTGCTATGTTGCTTTGGAAAGCAACCAACAACCAACTAGCAACATTATAGTATTGCGAGGGGTTTTAGGCAGTTGCTTCGATGGTGTTTAGTGGATGCCAAATGGTTGCTATGGATCCCAGATGGTTACTATGGTGTCGTAGATGGTTGTCAAGCTGTTGCTGAGGAACCACTTGTCGTTGCTCAGGTGTTACAAGTGTATTAGGTTGCTGTTAAATGCTGTAATCCATCTGTAACACTGTTATTACATGCTTATTAATAATATTATGTAACTACACAGTTATAACAACACAGACTAATGTGTGTAATGTGGGTTATTTATGCCATATTCTCAGTGCACTCATTTGGATTGATTGTGAGTTTTTGGACAAAATATAAATCGGACTACAAACAGCGAAACACAACAACAAAACTACATAAAAAACTACACAAAACTACACAACGAGTGAGTGAGTTATAATAGTCTCAGTACTCTCAGCAGTGCTGATGAGGGGCAGCTACTCTTTAAGCCTTTAAAAAAATTACTTTATCAGCATTTAAATTACTTTATGGACATTTTGGTTGAGCTAAAATATCAAAACTTGATATATTTGATCTGAATTTTGAAAATAAATCAACATTTCCAACGGCATGGAAGCGAAGTTCCTTAGAAACCGAACTCTTGAATTATCAGTGACGTATCTTCTATAAATGTACTGTGAAAAAAGCAAAGCATTTCGTATCAAACCCGCTATCTGTGCTCTGATTGGCTGTATATGTTGACGCCTTTGTATCATATCATGTACATTTGATAGCTTTTTGCTGTATTATGGGTTGGGAGAGCCGCTCTCCTGTAGAAAGCCGGTGTTTCAGATGTTTTAATGCACATGTAGAGAAAAAAGGAGCAGCTTTTAGATTTTAGTGAGTGTTTGCCTTGAAAAACCTCTGCAGATTTCTGACAAGGGTGTTAGCCATATCTCTCTCTCTCTCTCTCTGTATGTACACACACACACACACACTCGTACACACACTCTCTCTTACACCACAACAGCACAACGTTTCGATGGCTGTGTGCTTATTTTTTGAAGGAGAAAGTTAATTTATTTTATTTTCTACTTATTATCATTCACGTGTTTTATTTTTTATTGTCTTGTTTATCTGCAATACAAATGCCTTGACTTATTATTTAAAAACAAAAGAAAGTATTGGGACGCCTACATATTACACCTGCAGGAGCTTTTATGACATCCATTATTATATAATAAATATATTAACATTAATATGGAGTTATTCACCCTCATTAAAGATGAGATCTTACAGCAGGTTTGAAAAAAAAAACAGGACCTTTTTTATCATGCTATTTTACTAAATCCATAGTCATCAGTGTGGAGTCGGTCCCCTTTTTTTTTTTAGCTTAAAATACAGATTTGGACAAAAGTATTTGGACACCACACTTTACACCTACAGGAACCTTCAGTGTCATTCTATTCAAAATCCATAAACATCAGTGTGTAGTCGGTCCCCTTTAGTAGATCTAATATCAGCAGACGTGGACAAAAGTATTGGGACACCCACATATTACACCTACAGATAATTCTCATTCTAAATCCATAACCATTAGTGCGTAGTCGGTCCCCTTTTAGTAAGTAGCTCTTACAGCAGGTTTGGATAAAAGTATTTGGACACCTTTACATGTCATCCTGTTCTAAATCCTATAGTCTTCAGTTTGGAGTCTAATATCAGCAGCTGTGGGGAAAAAAAGTATAGTTTTACTACAATCCCACAAGTCCATTTCACACCAGATTTCTACTTTAAGAAGCTTAAAATGAAAAAGAATAGAGAGAAAGGTAAAAGTGTAAATATTTCATAACTACTGCTGGAGCTTGTTTTCCTTAAGTCAGTAATACAGATGTGTAAAAGTGGGCAATGAAAAACACAATATTTTACCATATATATATATATATATTACACAGTACTGTGCAAAAGTTTTAGGCACCAAAGCACATTACACCATTTATCTCAGCAATATGAGTGTTTTTTTTTTACCTAAAATGAGAAAAAGCTCCACATATGATTTAAACAGATGCAAATAAATATATTGATACAGTAAAATGTAAGAAGGAATTCTCATTTTTAACTATAAGTATGTTTCTATATCCTGTGAGCCAAGCTGAAGAACAAAGTGTAGAGACTGCAGATTTCTCCAAGATGCTCCTCCACAGCCAGCATGTGTAGATTATTATGTTCAGTTCCGTCAGCAGCTCACCTGATTTACTGTAAATTTACTGTACACATTAACCAGTAAATTTACCAAACCAGGTGTTGATTAATATGATGAAAAATAGAGATAAATAACTCCATTAAACTCAGATTAAGAGGAGAGATTAGGATTAGGATGCTTTAAGGAAAACGTTTAGCTATTTGTAAAATAGCTGTTTGTATTTATTGTAATGCTGATTTAATGTGTTTTGCTGAGATAATAAATAAACACTTACTGCACAGATAAGAAGCTTTTTCTTTACTTAAAACTCCCACAGGTGCCTAAAACTGTATATATGTGCACAATACTGTATATATATATATATGTGTTTCACAGAGTTTATGGGAGTGCAACACTGCTATCTAGTGGTGGAGGTGTAAACACAACTATCTTTATTTATGCATTTTGTTTAAATGTCACAATATTGTGATAAATATTAATATTTACAACTAAATGTCCTTATATATCATGATATGACATTTTCACCATATCGCCCAGCTCTACTGTATTACTGACTTAAGCCCAGTTCACCCAATCAGAATCAGCCATCCCTTAAAACATCCCTCTGTTCCACAGGAAAGAGAAATTAAGCAATCATGTGTTGAATTATGATTTTTATTTGATCTATATAATAACTGCTTTGTACTCAGGCTACATTCAGACATCTACAGACGTTCCTGTCCGTTTACCTTCTAAAGACTTTAAACCTGTTTAAATCTGTCTGCTGTAATTTACTGCTGTGAAAACATTTTTAAATAATATCACATTCCCTAAACTATCCAAACATCACATGACCTACAACAACATTCCTGCTTCAGTTAAACAGCAAAGCAGTTTATCTTCTACTCATCACTGATCTGAAAGGCACAAGCTTCAATAGATAACGCTACATCTTCATATACGACTCTATTTTAAGGACTTATATCTAATAAATGCTCAGTCCAGAAGGGTATATATATATATAACATGAACAAATATCACGCTTATAAGATCATGCAGCATCAAATATCAAACATCAAGCCAAGTTAAAGGAGAACTCTGGTGTAAAATTGACTTTTAGTGTCGTAAAACGTGACAAAAAGTATTTACCTTTGTTGAATTGCTCACCTCCGCTCTCCTGCAGCTTTCTAACATCCAGAAATTTAGTGCTTTTTGCCCAATAAATCGCTTTTTTCATCGTTATTCAAAGTAGCTCCACACCTCCTTGCTAGAATCTGGAGAGGTCTGACATTTAAAACGAGGCATTAATAACTTAAAAAGTGCTTAAAAAGAAGCTTATTAAACACCTCTGTTTACATCCTATAACGCTATAACGCTTCAGCTCTGAGCACCGCCATCACTGTACTGATAATGATATAGACATATATACATAGACTTTGCATAGCCTAACAAATCAAACCGTGTGAAAATCGAGTATAAATTGGCATAAATTGTGCCGGCTGCTACTCCAATAGGCAGGTTATGCAGAGTCTATATATATATATATATATATATATATATATATATATATATATATATATATATATGTTTATGTCATTATCAGTACAGTAATGGCGGTGCTCGGAGCTGAAGCTAGTAGTGTTATAGGATGTAAACAGTGTTTTTTAATAAGCTTCTTCTGCACTTTTTAAGTTATTAATGCCTTGTTTTAAATATCAGGGTTCCCTCTGGATTCTAGTAAGGATGTTGTTGAGCTACTTTGAGCTGGATAACAGTGTAAAAAGTGATTTATCAGGATAAATTATGCCCTGAAACGACTGTTGTAAAGAGTTCTGAGCAAAAAGCACAAAATTTCTGTATCTCTGAACGCTGTGGGAGAGCAGAGGTGAGCTATTCAACAAAAGTAAGTACTTTTAAATCATGTTTTACTACAATAAAAGTCAATTTCTCCTTTAAGACATGCTTCTACTGAACTCTGAACTGTGCTCTTCCACAACCCTCACCTTTATTTGATATTCTGTCATATGCACTGAAAATAAAAGCACATGATTTACTCGTCCCGCTGTCCTGATGTCCTCCTTTATTGTCCTGCTCTCTGTCTCTCTCTGTCTCACTGAACTAAGCACTGCTTTGTGAAGTGCTGCTCCAGGAAGTCTTGGAGAAGCTGGCAGGCCAGTCTGTTTCTGGTGGCTTTGCATTTGTTTTCTGGTGGAATCTCCTCAATCCAGTTCTTGTCGTTCAAGATGTACCTAAATCTGAACAAAAATAAAAAATAAAAACATGTAAATCACTGTTAATCAAACGCCAGCAGTGGGCGGGTCTGTGGGTTTGGGATTCCATGCTAAAATCAATATACTAATCAGATTTTTTGCACTATAAGGCACCCCATCAATGAACGTCTAATTGTTGGTTCAGTAAAGCTAAGCGAAGTAAACAAAACTGTAATTCTAAATATATATATATATATATATTAAAGTCAAACAAGAGCTGGATGTTAATCTATACAGATTTCTCTCCTGAAAACGATTTATTTGGGTGAGTAAAGCACCTCCGTTTACTTACAATAAGCTTAGATGTTCAGATTTTCACTAAGGCTGGGTGCAGCAGCATTAGCATTAGCATTAGCCGTGAGTTTTAGGGAAATTAAAAGATTTTTAATGCGCCTTATACTGCAAAAAACAAAATACCAAAACTGGCAATTCATCAATCAATCAATCAATCAATCAATCAATAAACAA
Organism: Astyanax mexicanus; assembly: GCF_023375975.1. Lineage (NCBI taxonomy): Eukaryota > Metazoa > Chordata > Actinopteri > Characiformes > Acestrorhamphidae > Astyanax > Astyanax mexicanus. Next base: position 45,275,726 of record NC_064425.1, read on the forward strand.
CAAAATAAATAGTAATAGGAAAATTTACATTTTTTAATTCAAATCTAATACAAACACATGTAACAATAATCCAATACAGGAGCTATTTTCATATTATATCATATTAAAATTAGGTTTTATTTTATTTTTTTCAACATTATTATTATTTTTGTGTTTTTGATGGATACATTAGCATGGAATTCGAGTGAATACAAAAAGTGAGTGAATATGTCCTTTATATCTTTTTTGACGGCTAATTTTTTTTTTCTTTTCTTTTTTTTTTGGTGTGTGCATTAAAATTATTATTTTTGGTACTTATAAATAAAAATTTTACAACCTAATTTTTTACCTCATCCTTTAGGACTTCTGGTACCATTTTATACCATCACCATGTTTTTGGTTTAATTTTTATAATAAATGACAGATTTTTCATAATCATGCATCTCTATTATAAACAGGGACGGAACTAATGATTATTTTGGTAGACGAATAATCTGCCGATTATTTCTCGATTAGTTAACGATTATTGCTGCTGTTCCCTCCCTATTTGCTTGCTGTGGGGACATCTCACATTTCTAGATTTTTCTAACAATTTAAAATGATAAAAAACAGTTAAACATGAGATTTAAATGTCATAGAAATGTTTAGAAACATTTATTTAATGTTATTTAAATGTGGAAAATGCTGTTATTTAGTGAGGAAATGTGTTGTGTCTGTTGTGTTTGGGCGCTTTTGGAGTCAAAAATATATATATTTTTATAATTAACATTATAATTTTTATAATTGACATTGTGGATTATATTGATTAATCGATGCAGCTCTACAGATTGTAGAGAAACACCTGAGATCTCACCTGTCCCTCAGTCCTGAGATGCTGCTATCCAAACCCATGATGAGATACTCAGCATCGCTCTTCATCTCCACCTCCTCACACGCCGAGCGCTGGATCATCTCCCTGTACGACCCTCTCTGAATCCCCTCGTCTTTACCTGAGGGGTTTTATATAAAGAAGATTCGATAAGAGAAAGTTCAGTACAATCAAATATAACAGACAAGGAAAGGTGAGTTTATTTATAAAGCACCTTTCATACAAAACGGTCAATTAAAGTGCTTTACAAACTAGAAAATACACAGAGAAGTCAAATAAAAAAATAAACATGTAAAAGAAGAACAGTAAAAATGGTTAAAAAATAACTAAATAAGACTAAAATAAGAATAAAGCATAAATGATTCAAACACGATTAAAACAAAGAGAAGTAAAATTAAAAACATGTAAAAGAACAACGATGAATTGGAAATAAAAATATAAAAAAATAATAAGAATAAAGCATGAATAAAACATGATACAAAAGTGCCGCTACAGAATAAAAGTGTGTGTTTAGAACAGAGGATTTAAAATAATACAGAACAGAATCAGAGGCTTTATGAGATCTTCTGTCTCACCTAGCTGAAGGAGCTTAGTGATTATGGTGGAATAAGTTGTAAAAACCAGGTCGTTGCTGGAGTTGAGAACCTTGACGGTGTAAACTGTAGAAAAAATCAATAAACAATTGGGATTATTATTAATATAGAGTGTATTTTATATGTTTAATGTCAGCATGGCTGTTTAAATTTCATTTAGATTCATTAGATTTTCTCTAAGAAAACTTGTTCTTACACATATTAAATGTCACTTTAGATAACTTCTTGTACTTTGTGATAGATTGATAGATAGATAGATAGACAGACAGACTGACAGATAGACAGACAGACAGACATATATATATATATATATAGGTTTATAGAGATAATAATTACTGTATGCTGGCATGTAATTACCAACATACTCTATAACTTACTGTAATCCACAACAGGAGAGAAGCATGCGTAAGATTTGCGCGTCTGCTTATTCATATTCTTGCTAAAAGTGACCTTCATTCGTGGACAAGCACCTAGAAAAAGAAAACGAGAAGCATATAACTGGAAGAGGAAGAGGATCTATAACAGGAACAAATAACAATAATGCAAAAAAACAAGTTCATATTCATAAAGTTTTAAGAGTTCAGAAATAATCAATATTTGGTGGAATAACCCTGGTTGGTTTTTAATCACAGTTTTAATTTCATGCATCTTGGCATCATGTTCTCCTCCACCAGTCTTACACACTGCTTTTGGATAACTTTATGCTGCTTTACTCCTGGTGCAAAAATTCAAGCAGTTCAGTTTGGTGGTTTGATGGTTTGTGATCATCCATCTTCCTCTTGATTATATTCCAGAGGTTTTTAATTTGGTATCAAATCAAAGAAACTCATTATTTTTAAGTTCTCTCTTATTTTTTTTCAGAGCTGTATATAGTGTTGTAGGCCATAAGAGCAAGTTACAAGTTTCTTTACTGTAATTATGACTTCATGCTGGCAGCACCTCTGCAGGCGGTGTATTACAGGTGGTTTACAGTGTGCTATAGTTAGCTATAATTGTACAGTAAGTACTTCATTGGCAACTAAAGACCCTAAACATTTAATGTATATATGGTTATTATAAAGGACAATTACAGTATTATAATGCATTTATTTGAGCTGAAACTCTAAAGAAAGCTGTAATAAACTCTAATCTCATTAACAGTAATTTACTACTCTTATTATACAGAAACAGTGAATTACTGTAAATTTACAATCGCTTATTGGCAATTGTTTTGCTTTTTACATCGCTGATGTTTATTCTATACTCTATAATATTCTATAATAATACTGTACTCACCCTCTGCACACATGCACACATCCCCCTCACACAGTTTGGAGAGCATTGGGCTGCTCTTGGGGGCGGTGTAGAAGGTGCTGCACCTCCGATCTGTAAATATAAATAAACACAGCAGCTGAGTGAAAACTGATCACTGTTAAGAACTGGTCCTGCTGGAGGAAGCAGAAGCTGAACTGAGGGATTGGACCTGGGTTGTAGTAGTCGTAGATAACTGCAGCTGCTGGCTGGATCAGTCCGATGGGAATAATCTGCTCGACTCTGAACCGAAGACAGTCTTTCTCTTCAGTGAGCTGTGGAGACGAACCAGGAGACACAACCAACAGCTATTAAGAGTTAAAACAGGAAATACGGGGCGGCACGGTGGCGCGGTGGGTAGCACTTCCGCCTCACAGCAAGATGGCCTGGGTTCGATTCCCGGCTGGGGCGTCCCGGGTCTTTCTGTGTGGAGTTTGCACGTTCTCCCCGTGTCTGCGTGGGTTTCCTCCGGGTTCTCCGGTTGGAACTTGATTGAAATTGCCCCTTAGGTGTGAGTGTGAGTGAATGTGTCTGTGTGTCTGTCTGTGTCTGTCTGCCTTGCGATGGCTTAGATCGTAGAACCTTGTGATTAGACAGTACCTTTCCTGCCATGAAATAGCCGACGAGCTGATGTGGTGTTAAACTCGACTACCCAACCCAACCCAAAACAGGAAATACACTGAAGCTCAGCTCGCTGGGATCACTGAATCATTTTAAATGTTTTGTTTTTAAACACCACTAGAAAGCCTGTGACGGTTTTAAATTAGTTTTATTTTTATTTATTATTTTTTTATTTAGTTTATTGGTATGTTATTATTTAAATTTTACATTTATTTTATTTATGTTTATTTTTGATTATTATTACTTTTTGTTTTTGTATTGTAATGTTTTATATTTTGATTCTTATATTTTTATAAATTCTTTACTTTTTGTGTCCATTTGTTTTTTTCATTGTCCTTTAGAATTCTCTATTTTACTGATATATTTTATTCATGTAAAAAAAAGTAATTTTTTTCTATTTTATTCTAATTGTAATTAATTTTATTCTATTCTAATTTTAAATATTTTAAATCCCTTTGATGAACTACTGCACTACTGCACTACTGCACTACTGGTCGTGCAACAAAAAATGTGAAAAATCATGTTAATATGTTAATCTGGGAACTTCATTTGGTAAAGTTTCTTTATAAATAATGCCATACCTGCAAAGTCATCATGTAAAGAAGACAAAAAGGCAACAGAAATGCATGCAAAAAATATAAAAAAAGGATATATAAATGTTCACATTACCTTGTCGAAGTAGAGAAATACTTTATTGTGGTGGAAGTCATAATGATCGATGTATTTCTCAGTGCCCTTCACATTCTACACAGAAAAGAAAACCATAATTAGGTGTTTAATCACTATCTATTAAACTGTAACAAAACACCATACAATAAAACATCAGAGAAATCACTATAATAACTAAAACCCACGTCTTCCAGATCCTGGATTATTGGAGTGAGTCCACTCAGGAGTGAGATATCCACCACCACCATTCCACTGGAGTTCCTGCCTTTAATCCTGTAGAATAAAGGGAAAAGATGCTTTACTTTATTTAAATTTAATTACATGGACACGTAGAATCACAGGATCACATGTTTTTTGGGATGGATCATTTTAGCCAGATGCCGCCACTCACGATCATTACCACCCACTGTGGGCAGTAATGCCTTCTATGCAGTGATGGCATAGTTACTTTAAAAAGGTAATCTGATTACTGATTACTCCTTCAAAAAGTAACTAAACAAGTAACTAAGTTACTTTATGGATTACTTGATTTTGGAAGTTACTTTATAGACTCATACTTACCCCACACACACTGTATAAACCAGTATATTCTCTTTTTTGGGCTGCTCTGGAGCTTGTCTCTTTCTGCGAGTGCGGAGATCGAACCATTCCTCCCGGCTCATGGGTTCATCCTTCGCGAGCTCTTCATCATTAGACTCATAGTTGTAGTAATCATCTAACTGCTCCTCTTCCTCCTCACAGCTTTCTGCATAAAAAAATCTCCTTTTAATCCCTTAAACCCATTTAACTGCTAAAAACACACACATATATATATATATAAAACACAGGAAAAAATGCAGTTCAACTACAGACAACATTTCTCTCGAATTCCAAATAAAAATATTCTCATTTAGAGCATTTATTTACAGAAAATGAGAAATGACTGAAATAACAAAAAGATGCAGAACTTTCAGACCTCAAATAATGCAAAGAAAACAAGTTCATATTCATAAAGTTTTAAGAGTTCAGAAATAATCAATATTTGGTGGAATAACCCTGGTGGTTTTTAATCACAGTTTTTTTTTTCATGCATCTTGGCATCATGTTCTCCTCCACCAGTCTTACACACTGCTTTTGGATAACTTTATGCTGCTTTACTCCTGGTGCAAAAATTCAAGCAGTTCAGTTTGGTGGTTTGATGGCTTGTGATCATCCATCTTCCTCTTGATTATATTCATATCCAGAGGTTTTTAATTGGGTCAAATTAAAGAAACTCAGCTGGATAGGCTTTACTATTTATAGCAAATTGTGCATTTAGAATTTCAACAATGTTCAACGCTATCTTTCTAACTTAACCAATTTTTCAGAATTCTTTTAGAAAGTCGTCACTGGTGTACTAAGTAACAGATGTCGTCTACAGCAGAAATAAAGGGATTGACCTCACTGTTCCATTACTTTTAGAGAGTGGCTTTTTAAGAAATCCAGTGTTTTTCTAGTTTTTTATAGTAGTGGACGTCGTCTTACTGAGCACAAGTTCTCCGTCCACCTGAACACTGAAATGAAACTGGTCACAGTGAGACTCTTCCTTCTTGAGAGATCTATAGGTCTGCAAAATCTGAAAATATAATAAGGCATTTTAAATAAAAAAATATCTGAGTATCTGTAAGAGCTTTAGAGGAGCACTCACAGATAGCGTTCCTCTCCCTCGTCCGTTTATGTTAAGAGACATTTCTCCGACTTCTTTAATCTAGAAAAAGAGTTTTAAATGTCTTATATCATCAGTACATGTTCTGTTATTTTATTTCTTTTATTGTTTTATATTGAGTTTTATATTTAGGACTCCTCTCACCTGAACTGCAGCCTGGGTAAGTGCATTATACTTGTTTAAGTGCAGGTTCTTCGTTTCCTTATCATTTATGCACAGCTCCACCCTCAGGTCCAGGTCTTCTACATCATTGTTCTGTATGCTGAATTTAGACAGAGCTTCAAGAGCTACGACTGTATCCTAAAATAAAAACAAAGAAAATTTTAAAATTAAGCAGTTCAGAACATCATCAATATTTCTAATATGCGTAACATTAGTGAATTTTACGTATTTCATAATATCCTAATGATCCTAATAATACACTGGCAAGTATCTTGTAATATTAATGGGTATCAATTAAATACCCAATTAAAGGTATCCCTTGTTGGCAAGACTACAGATCAGATCCAATGCACAAATATGGGACAAAGCCAGTACAACAGTGTTTGGAATGTCTGAAAGAAGAAAGTCGTCACTGGTGTATTAAATAAATAATGCCAGGAACCAATTGCTATATTAACTTTTAACAACCCAACTCAAAAATCTAAAGAATAAAGTACTGTTTAAGTAGACTTAAACAGTAGATAAGTAAACATATCTTCAAAACAATATGTTTACTTATATTTTTCAGTATGTTTTTTTTAACTTGGATAAACCAGTTTTTCAACCAAATAGACCATTAAAGACCATCTCACTCCATCTGAAATGAGCTTAACAGCAAAACTTAATCCTGCGCTGAGCTGACCACTGAAACCCTCACTCACTGCTGCTATCCATTTTTCAATTTCCCTAGCAAATGTCTTGATTTATAAAGGTTGTATGAATTCTGATCTGGTTGTTCAAACAGAGTCACGTTGCCAAATTTAGTGTGTTTCAGTTTTTAGTACCACACTGAAAAAAATGGCTGAAATCAGAATTTAAGGAGGCAGTTTTTCAACCTTCTGGACCTCCACAGACCATCTCATACCATCTGAAACTAGCTTAGCAGTAAAAGCTAAAAGTAAAAGTCCTAAGCTGGATTTTTTTTTTAGCATTTTAGCACCCTTAAGCTATTGAAGTAGAGCTACATGATATTGGAAAAAATATTGCTGTCTCATTGCGATGACGATGCTTAAACGATATATACCGTGCAGCCCTATATTGTACATAATAGATTTGGTGTTTGTAAGCATTATAAGGTTAGTTATGAGGGACTGAAATCCAGAAGGTGCTGCAGGTAAAGTGATTGCAAGGTGTTCTGCTGGTCTACAGTAATGGAGTACCTGTGTGGACTGGAATCCTCCTCCATACTTGCGCTGTTGGGTCAGCCAGGAAGCGATTCGTAAAGCTCTCTCCTTATCCTTCAGGCTCACGGCCTGAAGAAGCCCGTAAGCTGTGGCCTCTATAGAGATAGCATCTGCTTTACTGTCCAGCCCGGACACCGCCTCCCTCACGTTCCAGAAACATCTCTCTAAACAAAAACAGAGACAGGACAGAGGTTTTACTGAGTAATGAGGCTATTTTTAATAAAATGTAAGGAGTAGAGGTAAAAAATAATCTGAAAAAGAAGTACTTCAATAAAGTATAGATAACAAAAAAATATTTGTACTTCATTACTTGACACCTCTGGTGTGGGTGTGCATTTGCACATTTGTCAATTGTACACACAGTACAGTATACTCCTCTCTAAAGGAATTGGAACAGGGGTGCTAAATCCCTTTATTTTTATTCTATTCAATCAGATCCAATGCACAAATATTGGACATAGCCAATATGACAGTGTTTGTATTGTCAGGAAGAAGAGAGTCGTCACTGGTGTACTAAGTAATATATATATATGTATATATCTACAATAGAAATAAAGAGATTAGCCTCACTTTTTCAATACTTTTAGAGGGAAGTGTACAGCTAACATACTATTAAAATACATTATGCAATCTTGTACAAATATGCATTCTTGTCTCTTTTTTATTTAGGAAAAATGAATAAAATAGACAAGAATAACTGATATCTCACAAAGTGTCAGGGCTGGTGCTGAAAAAACGCACTGATCTGTTCTACCTGTGATTTCCAGCCACAGGACTACACTACCCAGAATGCAACATTCAGTGACTCTAACAATCATGTGACACCTTCAGGAAGTAATTCGCCTGAGTACTAACTACTGGTGAGTCAGTTACACAAGACTTCAGTGCTGAGTATTGTATCTTTCCATGCATATCAACTTATGATGTCGTGGTGCACAGGTATATTAAATTATGCAATTAGATTATGGGATTACATTCTCTCTTAAAAATGAAAGTGATTTTTTATTTGGGCAGTGCCGTACAAGAGCTACTTCTGCTTCTTCTATGCATTATTATGGTCTGATTCGAAAACCACAAGGCTTAACTGGTATCACATGTGGCCATTTCCATCATCTTCCTCGTAGCTTGTTGAGCCTCTTGGGGTGTTTGGCCAATCAGAGACAGAGCGTACGCCGTGATGGTCACAGCATACGGGTTCTGCAGTCTGGCGAAATTCTGCACCAGATACGACTTGGCTTTTTCCATAGCCGTAATCTGAAAGAAAGAGCAAACATTGAGTTCATATCTTATTATCATTTTTATTTTTTATTAAAAATTAGCTTTTTTTTTAGGTAAAAGAGTGTAGAGTCCCTCTATCTTTATCAGTCTTTTAATAGAATGTAATTATTTAGTTGGACAGTGATGTCTTCTAAAATTATTAGTAATAAAACACAGAACAACACAGGCAAACAATTTCCATAAGTAGTAATTATATACATAATGTTATTGTTAACATGCAAAGTTTCAGTTTAAGATTTTTCAGTTTATGTGTATTAAAATAGTTTAGTAAAAACTGATTGGTGCGTAGCTCATCACTTCTTATGCTAATATATAAAATATATAGCACTTCTTTGGGATGTAAACATTGTTTTTTTACTAAACATCTTGTGCACTTTTAAAGTTATTAACTTAAAAAGCCTCAATTTAAATGTCAGGGCTCTCCAAATTCTACCAATGAGGTGTTGAGCTACTTTGAGCCTGGATAACAGTGGAAATAGTGATTTATTTGGGCAAAATATGCCCTGATATGTCCGCTGTACAGAGTTCTGGGCAAAAAGCACAAAATTACTGGATCTCAGAAAGCTGCAGGAGAGCAGAGGTGAGCTATTTAACAAAAGTAAGAACTTTTTATCTTGTTTTACTACAACAAAATCCATTTGACACCAGAGTTCTCCTTTATAATAAATATAATAGTGAGTTGTTACCAGTTCGGTGTCTGTTCCCTGCTCATACGCTTGCTTGGCGTGAGTCATTGCTATGAGGATGTATGCAGTTAACGGTGCCTCATCTTTAGTCTGTCCGACTCCACCCTAAAAAACACAAAAAAATAAAAAAATCCAGCAAGTGCAAAGCCTTTATTTATCAAAATCAGCAAAGAAAAAAGTGAATCATCATCAAGTTCTACCCTCATACCTTCATTCCTGTGTCGTAGAGAGGGTTGGGGTCGTCCCATGATCCACCGGCTTTCTGTTTGGATATTAAATAACTCATGGACTCCTGAATGTAGGAGTCCCTCACTTGGATGATGCTGCGTGAATTTGTCATCTCCTTAGCAATGAAGGCGGTTAACCTGGAGGGGACCATTAACAATCACATTTTTGGTATATATGGGAAAAAATATTATATGTTTTTGTTTGTTTGTATTTACAACTTTTAAAGGATTTTATTATCCATTAAGAATTTATTTTCTGTTATAACTCATGACATGATCAAGATATATCATCAGATATTAAGGAAACGTGCTAAAGTTAATGAGTTAAAGCACTGGCAGCTCTTGTCAGCACAGCTTCAGCCAGTATTTTCTTATTAGAACTGTGTCGTATATCACAGTATAGTAATCACTGTATGTGTAGATTAGCTTCTGAATCTGCCCACTTCCATCCCCTCAGTCCCATTTCCACACTCAGGGTTGCCAGATATAGAACACAACCTTTATATACTATTACATATTATATACTTGATGTATAATAACTGAGCTTCAATAAGGTTCATTATTCATAAACCTGCAGCAAGGTAGCTCTCCAGAAAAAAGGGTTGGAGACCCTGTTGATCATATACTGTACACTAAGCTAATTTTACATGTCAAATATGATAAAAGTATACATATAACAATATTCTAAATAATCATAATAATAATCACCAGTTGCTGCTGGGCCTGGTCAGGAAGGCTCCATAAGATCCATCAGACTTCTTGAAGGTCAGAACTGTGGTGTAACCTGTTACACAATCAGTTTTTATTTATTTGTGAGTGTTATCCACAGCGCTAACCGATGCTAGCAGGAGTTTGTGATGCATGAAACTCACCAGCTTGTATCATGGACTGAGCCTCGTCCCTGCGTTCAGCTTTCAGGAAAGCCCACTGATTGGTTCCATCCAGGTACTTCATGGCGTGGAGGGCAGGAGACATCTTCACCATGGTCTGCTCTGCACAGCCTGTGGGGAGCTTGATGAGGTTGTCCACTCCGTCCAGATTCAGACAGTTATCTACTGATTCTCCCATCACACCACCTACAGAAGCACAGCCAGAGACATTTGTTTAAGTTTATTTAAGTTTATGTAAGAACAGCACCAAATCTGAAGAATTTAGAATACAATATTTACTTTGACTTACTCTCTGTTTAACTTCAACTTCTTTTCATTTATTAATATACAGTATCTCACAAAAGTGAGTACAACCATCACGATTTAGTAAATATTTTATTATTTATCTTCTCACAAGACTACACTGAAGATACGACACTTCAATACAACATAAAATAGCTACAGCATAACAATAAAACAGCCAGTATTTTCTTATTAGAACTGTGTGGAATATATATTTGTAATCTGCGTGGGTAGATTATCCTTCCTCCGTTCCCCCTGTCCCATTTCCACGCTCAGGGTTGCCAGGTATAGAACACAACAGCACGCAAATAGTATGCTGCAGCTATGGATACAGGTAAGCTGGCTACTTTTCTGCTTAACAGGTAATCTTACAAAAGTGTAATTATATTCACAGTTTAGTAAATACTTTGTTATATCTTCTCCACAACATAAAATAGTCAGTGTAGAGCTACAGTATAACACTAAAACAATAGCTGAGTTAAAGCACTGTAGTTTCTTATTAGAATTGTGTTGAATATATCATAGTAATCTGTGTGGGTAGATTAGCCTCCAAGCCTGCCAAAAACACTTCCATTCCACCAGTCCCATTTCCACACTCAGGGTTGCCACATGTGATGCAAATGAAAATAAAGTCTCTTTAAATCCTATTAAAAAATTCCAGCAGATGAAAGTGCTCCTACCTTTAAAGCTCATTAATGTGGCTGAATCCTGTTCTGGAACCTCGTCTTCAGGAGCTGGGAGAGTGAATTCTGTTTTTTTGTCGGCTGTAAAGAAATCAACAGTTTACCAACAATATTCACCCCAAATTTCCTCTAAAAACATGTTTTCTTATTTATTTGCATCATGTCTTACTCTTTGCATCGATGTTATATTCCTTATATATGGAGACCAGTTCACCTTCCCCCTACACATGAGATACAAACACAGTTAATTCAGCATTTTTTGTTGTTTCAGTCATTTCTCATTTTCTGTAAATAAATGCTCTAAATGAGAATATTTTTATTTGTAATTTGGGAGAAATGTTGTCTGTAGTTTATAGAATAAAACAACAATGTTCATTTTACTCAAACATAAACCTATAAATAGTAAAATCAGAGAAACTGATTCAGAAACTGCATGCAACCCACAACTTTTTAACATGTTTTGTTAGATTAAAAGCTACAGAGGTTGTTTTAATGTTTAGTTTTTAAACTGTACAGTACCACGACTCGGAGCTCTTTCTGGATCCGGTCCTGGGCGCTGGGGGAGGCGTAGGCCAGAACGTTGATGGGGATCTTCCCGATGATCAGCGGCACCACGGTGAAATATACAGCCACCGCTGACTGTCCCGACACCGAGACGTCCTGCACCACGTCCCCTTCACCCGCACTGCACAGACCATCAGCCTTCTTCATCCTTACCTTCACCTGCAGACAGACAGACAGACAGACAGACAGAGAGACGAGTCGTTACCTGGATTTTTTATTACAGATACCTTATTACAGCACCCCTAAAAAGAGTCCCTTCACCTCTAAACAAGTCCCTGCACCCCTAAAAAAAATCCCTGCACCCCTAAAAAGAGTTCCTGCACACCTAAAACTAGTCTTAGCACACCTAAAACCAATCTTAGCACACCTAAAACGAGTCCCTGCACACCTAAAACTAGTCTTAGCACACCTAAAACCAATCTTAGCACACCTAAAACGAGTCCCTGCACACCTAAAACTAGTCTTAGCACACCTAAAACCAATCTTAGCACACCTAAAAAGAGTTCCTGCACACTTAAAACCAATCTTAGCACACCTAAAACGAGTCCCTGCACACCTAAAACTAGTCTTAGCACACCTAAAACGAGTTTGTTTAGGTTAATAGGTGTGCCTATTGTCTGTGAGCTATTTTATTAGTGTATTATTTGTGTTATTTAAAATTTCAGGAAAATACATTGTATATTTGCAAATGTTGAATACATTTATACTCTTATACTCCTGCTTAATAAACAAATATTAAAAGAAAATGAATTTTATTCTCTTATATATAATAATTTGTGAATCACCCTTCTGTAAAGTCTCCGTAAATTTATTTACTGTACATCTCCTAGAAACGCCCCTGAACATGAAAATGACTTTACTTTTGAAATGGGTAAAAGTAAAACTCCTCCAGTATCTCATACAAACGATGTAAGAAATTGGTTCCATTTACAGTGTTTTATTTCATTAAACTAGCTGTTTAATACAACTTTTTGCAATGCATATTGCAGTATATATGTATCAGTAATGAAAGGATATTTAAGCAAGAAATTTATGAAAGAGATTATATTTAAAAAAAAATTCTAATCTGTGTGGTGTTTCATTTTCAGACAGAATTTTATACAGCCTTTGTTCCACAGGATTTTAGTGCATCAACACTGGTGAGCATGTGGAATTTTCCAGATTCTAAATCAATAAATTATCTTTATTAGTGTGATTATTAGAGTGGATGATTGTGGTCGCTGTGAGCGTTACCTTTAAATCCTCTTTTTTGTAGTTGTAAACAACAGCTTTCACCTCCAGCTGCTCGTTTCTCTTTACTGAATACGGAAGTTTAACAGATACAAAAAAATCTTGGAAGACTCTCAGTGGCTTTGGGTCGGCTACACAAAAACCTAAAGGAAAAAACACAGAAAGTTGTATTAAAATGTAGGAAAATAATGGTTATAATAATAGCTCTATCTGGACGGGATTATTTTCTCAGGGGTTCGTCTGTGTAAAATGTTTCACACTTCTATTCTTTAGTGATAAAACTCCTGCATCTGGACTGCAATTATAAAAACAGGAGGATCAGTGAATTTTTAGGCTTTTTTCTCGGTCACATGACATCATCACAGAGTTCAGTAGCTCCTCCATTTCCACTCGCTGTTGTGTTTTTAGCGTGGATCTCCGTGGAAACCGTCGACAAATAGCTATTTTATTAAAGGCGAGGAGACGAAACTCAGAGATGTGCGTCCGGACAGGACTAAAATTACCGGAACAGTAGATAAAACAGTAGATAATTCAGCCTGTAATTTTTTATCTCAGAGGACGTCTGAGAAAAACACGTACATGATCGTTCTGGACGGGAATAAAATCACAGAGGACAAAAAAAAAACATAAAAGAGAGAAAATTACCCAGAACCCCATGAGAAAATAATCCTGTCCGGATAGGGCTATAGTTAGACAATAAAAAGCAACTTCCTCAGTCGTGATTTATTTTAAACTATAAAACCGAAAAGCCAAAAAATAGCTGTATAAGATACAGAATATGAGAATATATGTTTAAATATGGTACCTTTCGAAGGAGACATGGCCACAGCCTGGACCTCCCATGTAGTTATAGAGTCAGGAGTGACGTCTTTATATCTGAAAAATTACACAACCAAAAAAAAATAAATAAATAAACAAATAAAAAACATAACAATGGTTTTACATTACAGGTGCATTAAAAAAATAGAATATCATTAAAAAAGTTACTTTATTTCAGTGATTCAGTTAAAAATGTGAAACTCATATATTATATAGATGTATTAAACACAGAGTGATCTATTTTAAGTGTTTATTTATTTTATTGTTGATGAAAAACCCAAAAATCAGTGTTTTTAGAAAATTAGAATACTATATACATAAGAACAATTGGTACTTTTGGCACTCAGTGTGGGCAGTGTGCCAAGTCCTGCTGGAAAATGAAATCCTCATCTCCATAAAAGCTGTAAGATATGAAGTGCTGTAAGATTTTGTGGGAAAACAAAACTGCACTGACTTTAGACTTGATAATAAAACACAGTGGATCAACACCAGCAGATGACAGACATGACTCTCCAAATCATCACTGATTGGTGGAAACTTCACACTAGAGCTCGAGCAGTTTGGACTGTGTGTCTCTCCACTTTTCCTCCAGACTCTGCTCCCTTAATTTACTTTAAATGAAATGTAAAATTTACTGATGATCAGTGATGGTTTGGACAATTGACTGTTGTCAGGGTTTTAATCAGTCAGTGGAGCTCCTGTGTGTTTTCCACCGCCAAAATATACAGAAACATGCCAGAAGTTTACCTGAACACACCTCACTTCCAGACCACCACACCCATCAGTGTAGATTTATTACTAAACTCTGACGCTATTTTAACAGCGCGGGGTGTAAGATAGCAATAAGCATTTTTAATAACTTTACCAATATAATATTCACACATTTTTAAAAAGAGAACTTTTAAACCATAGCAATGCATACTGATCTTGAGTCAGTGCGCAAACACCAGCCCATCAGCGTCATCATTTCTACATACCTGATGTTCCCAGAGACGTCTGGGTCTAAGAGCGCCCACATCCACGACTGAGGAAAGTAACTGCGGAGGTGGATCGCAGCCTCATCGATCAAACCCTCCTCCTCCCCATCACCACCGAGCACTACGCAGAACCGAGAGAGAGAAGAAGAAAAACATCTGTCAGAATGATCCGCTTCTCTTTATCTCCGTTTCAGAAAATACAATACCTCTCAGACTGACTGTCAGAAACTGCCCCCGGAAAAACGAGCAGGAACTGCGCTGTTATCAGTGCCAATCAGGAGAAACTTTTATTATATATATATATCACACTGCCTACTTCTACATCCTCCACAGTTTTCACGCACAGCTTAATGACAAGCTTTATTTTAAAGCTTTGCTATTTATAGGTTTATGTTTGAGTAAAATGAACATTTTATTCTATAAACTACAGACAACATTTCTCCCAAATTCCAAATAAAAATATTCTCATTTAGAGCATTTATCTGCAAAATAAAAGCAAAAAAGATGCTTTCAGCTTTTATACATCAAATTATGCAATGAAAACAAGTTCATATTTAATATTTTAAGTTTAAGGGTTCAGTAATCAATATTTGGTGGAATAATCCTGGTTGGTTTTTAATCACAGTTTTTTTTCATGTATCTTGGCATCATGTTCTCCTCCACCAGTCTTACACACTGCTTTTGGATAACTTTATGCTGCTTTACTCCTGGTGCAGAAATTCAAGCAGTTCAGTTTGGTGGTTTGATGGTTTGTGATCATCCATCTTCCTCTTGATTATATTCCAGAGGTTTTTAATTTGGTAAAATCAAAGAAACTCATCATTTTTAAGAGAGCTCTTATTTTTTTTTCCAAAGCTGTATATTTGTTTGCACCAACTTTCTTGTTAAATTTCCCCGGCAGACAATAATTTAACGTTTTTTTTTTTTATATTACTTTGATATATTTAATTTATCATGTAGTATTTGATTTGTAGTTGCTAAAATGCTTTTTAAAATTATATTTTGACTGTTGCAGATTTTTTACAATATCTTTAGGTATTTTCTATTACAATTACAATTCAAATTGAATGTGATATTTTCTATCAAACATGAACCTTTTTTATGTAATGCTTCAGTAGAAATGCTCAGTGTTTAATTGTGTAATATCAGCAGTGAAATCTGCAGATCTGTGTTTTACAGAAATACAGATGAATGTATTTACCTCGTCCCAGGCTGAGCTTCATGCTGTTTATTTTCTCCCTCTTCCTCCGAGCTGCAGCAGCTTCACAGCACTTTTTAAACGCTTGCCTGCAGCTCTCTGATTGGTGCCTAGTCTTTTTCAGCCTCTCATCACACGACTTCAGAGTCAGACCCAGCTTCCGTCCGTCATCACAGCACTTCCTGTCTGCATGCTTAAAGCTGTTAACTGAAAAATTAAAACAACTCATTTAACTTCTATAATATTAATATATTTATATTAGCAGTCTGGGATTACAAAAAACAGAATTACAGAGATTAATGAGTTATGATCAAACTTATTTAAAGAAATAAGTGATATAATTTTAATGCAATTTATTTAAAATTTTAACACAGTTAACTAGAATCAAATTGAGTTAAGATCTAAATAAATAATGCAATAATTCATGCATTGAAATTTCTAATTAATCATATTAAAATAGAGGTTAATTTAACTCTAACCTGAACCCTAATATGTAACTTGAATTTCTATTAAATACCATGTCATTAAATGTTATGTTATTAGATATTATTTTTAATTCATGCATTGAAATTTCAAATGAATTGCGTAATTAATAGAATTAAATCTAATTAAAATCAGAACCTTAACCTAACTCTAACTATAACCTTACCCTAACTTCACTTAACTCTAACTTAACCCTAACATGGATCATTGTCTAACCCCGACATAACTCTAACCTAACTCTAACTTTACTAAACTCTAATTTAACTTTAATTTAACACAAACCCTAATCTAACAAACTTTAAACATAATCTCTAACCTAACTATAAACTTATTTAATTATAATTTAACTCAAATTTAACACAAACCCTAACCCTTAACTAAAACCTAACTCTAACTTTACTTAACTCTAATTTAAGACAAATTCTAATCTAGCCTAACTCTAACTTTACTAAACTTTAATTTAAGTCAAATTTAACACAAATCTTAATCTAACCTAACTTTAAACATGACTTTTAACTATAACTCTAACCTTACTAAACTCTAATTTAACTCCATCCCTAATCTAACCAAATGTGAACTCCGAAAACCATTGCCAAAAACTATTAAAGGTAAAGTTCCTACAAAGGGTTATTTGAGGAATTCCATAGAATAACTACTTTCTGGTCCAGAAATAAAGTCAGATTTGTAAGGAAATGTGTGAGTCTGGGGAACCTTTGAAAGTTTCTGTACTAATTTAAAGGTACATAAATGAAGTCACCAACAGTGCTTGACTATTAAATTTCCAAATATCATTTAAAACATCATGTTTATTATTTATTCTTCTTTTAACCATCGCTGGTGAGAGCAGACTCTCAGAGGTTGTGTAATAAAACATATAACCTGCATGTTTTCGATTAACATTTGATATATACTAGAGAAATAATTGACAGCTTTGTTTCTGATCCTTTAGGCTGAACTGTAAACTCAATGAAGGCAGTCTGAGACACTTGATCAGATAAGAAGGGGGCGTGTCTATGTGTTAAATAAGTAGAAAAGGGAATGGGCCCACAGCATCCATTTATATACAGTCAATGGTATTACTTAAAAATACTTTGTAGTCTATAGAAAAGAGCAAATCCAGACCCAGGTGCATTGTGGGAACTTACAGAGTTTGCTGAGGTCCACGTCCCTCTTCGTCTGATGATGTCCCTTTTCTTCTTTTTTGTTGCATTTATGTTCTAATAAAATGAAAAGAAAATGGATTGATCAGACTGATCGCATTACAGATGTGTTTCAGTCAGATTAAATTCATGTTTTTGTTAAATATATTGATGTATTGAAATTAAGAGATGTTACGGTTTAGTATAGGTGAGTTGAGAAAGCTGCTGATGTACGTGAGTCCAACTCTCTGCAGAACAGACTTAGAGTCTTCTCCTCCGCCGACAGAGCAGGCCAGGTCATACGAGTTCATGTAGTCAAACATCTGTGGAAGAGTCAATACACGGCCAATCAATTCAATTAGATCATTTTATTGATACTAAAATAAATAAATAAATACATAAATAAATACATATGACACAGTAATTGTTCTACCTCTAGTTCATTTTATCAGAAACTCGTACCAAGTTAAAGACTTCTATTCATTTCATTAGATTAGCCATCCTCTAGGCCAGGGGTTCTTGGGGTCACGTTTTCTCAGCTAAATTTGTGACAAATCAGATTTGGGCGCTAAATCTTGTTTTTTTTTTTTTGGAATGGGTACTGCATTTTAACAGCTCTGGAAAACAATTAGGGACCACTTATCTCTCGTTTGCTTCTGTGTTTTTGTGGATTTTCTGTAGATTTTTGTAGATTTTGCTGCTAAAGGAAAAAGCCAAAATCCACAAAAATCTACAGAAAATGCAAAAAACTAAATAATTTTCAAATAACTGCAAAGAATAATAAAGTAACCAAGTATGTTTAAAATATATATATTTGCTATATATTTTTTCTCTTTTTGCATTTGCAACATACACTTTTTTCTTTTGATTCTTAACATTTTGATTGTGGATTTAATTCTTAACTTTTGGCTCAACATTCACTCCATATTACCCATCCGGTGCTGATAGCACTGGGGATTAGCCCACATGTCCATGGTTCCTGTTTATTTGGATTTTTTAAATTAGCAGATAAATAGAATTAATAACAACTACTTGAATGAATGAAATGAACTTTCATTTAGAACAGCAATCTATGAAATACCTTTAGACCTTAAGGCGGTAAGGTCTTACCTTCTGAGGACTCAGTTTGTTCCTCTTATTGAGAATATAAACAGCTGAATCCACCGCAGATAAAGCCACACTGCTGTCCGGATCAGTCCTGACCAACACCTCAAACTCCTCCGCCGGCTTCAGATCTTTAAAAGGAACTATTTCAATCTACAGATAAAAAAACAGCGGATTAAGATTTCTTAAATTATCAATATGCATTATGTTTTCTTTTACATCAGTGCTTCTGCCAGTGTTCCCATTATGAGACAGAAATCTGATTGTGTTTCGCATCTAACCTGAACCACTTCCTATACCCAGTTCTGTTCCCTCATTTCCACACCTGGGGTTGCCAAGTATAAAACAATGGAATGGCCAATAAACCTGAGTAAATATTGGCAATGCAATGGATAGATTGAGACAGCCTACAGCCCAGAAGGACTACAAGACAGATGGAAAACTGTCTAAGTTTCTATTGAACAGGTAATCACTAGGCTTCAGCTAAGGATAGCTAACCATAGATAGGTAATGTATAACATAAACCAGTAAGAAAGGGCATTTTAGGGTTTTTCATTCAGTAGTCCATGGGCAGCAGAATTTTATCAAGACGTCTGAGATAGTTAACGTGATCCAGACTAGAAAACAAATGCTGGCTAATGCCACCATGCTACAACATGCTAATGCCACAGATATGACAGAAACTTCGAAAATCTCAATTTTGGATCTATATTGACTTAATTTCAACCTTTATTTTAACTCGGGAATATATTGAGGGTTACCCTGATTTCGAATATTGCTGAGCATTTACAGTACAAAAGGAATTGAAAACATTTGATAAGAAATTAAAAATAATAAGAAACAATAGTAAGGGCTAATCAATAAAAGAAATATACATTTTAAATCAACATTTAGGATTAATAAAATATATATGTAAAAAGAAAAAAGTCTATAAAAAAGACCATAAAAACATAAAAAATGACACATCAAATATAAAATAAATAATATAATAATAATAAAAGTGAAGTAAAAGAATAATAATTTAGCTATGAAAGTTCATGTTCATGATTCATATGATTAAATGATTACCGGTATATATATTACTATTGCAAAAATAAAAAAATCCTCAGGCCCATTCATGTACTATAGCTGTGGTGTCCTCAATCTGGCAACCCGTGTGAGCTTTGCTTCATAGAAACGATGGGTTGGTGCAAACAATTTACTCAAATGCTTTTTTTTAATTAGACTATACTATTTTAAATGGTACAGGTACGACTTCACCAAGCAGTAATGATAAAATAAGAGCAGATAATGTATCTTAACATCTAGCAGACATTTACCTACCTCTACCTTTCCTTTGCACACGTCTTTCACATCCACCCACACTGAGTCAGCCACTAATCCCATACTGCCCCCCTCCGTGTAGTAGTAGGCCAGCAGCCGGAACGAGGGCACCATATCCTCAGAGAAATCCAGGCTTGTGGAGGTCAGATCAGATCTCTGAACTTTGCCCACCATCAGCACTCTTCCTTTACTCAGAACCTGCAGGAAAACATGAGAGAGAATAGAGTGGATCTCAAAACTACAACTCCCAGAATCCCCAGCAGTGATCAGCTCCAACCACTCTATATTAACCCCAGTCAAATTTCCCTTCTCTGTCGCACCTTTGTAGTGGGGTGAACAGTACAGTGGGTAAAATAAATTAAATAAAACTAAAAGAAAAGAAAAAACAAAGAAAAGGAAAAAAAGATAAAATACAACAAAAGATAGAAAAGAAAATATTAAAATGAACCCAAAATAAGAGTAAAACTGAAGAAGAGTCTATCAGAAAAGAAGCTAGACAGTTAAACAAGAAGTAAAAAGAGAGAGTTTTGAGTTTGGTTGTGTTCTAGTTTGTTTTCAGATTTTTGGAGGATAAATCTGTATTTTTTTTGTTATGTTTCCTGCCTATTTTTTTCTACACCTCTTCTGAGGCGTTTGTTTTCCCACCTATTCTTCAGTCTCCTCTGTTGAACGAATCATTTAAGCTGCACAAGCACACTTTTCATATTATCACTATATACTTACTGTATATATTATTTACACCATAAATATTGTACTTATTAAAGCATATCTGTATCAGTAAATAAATTAATTCATTAACATTTACATTTAAATATATGAACTATGAACATATACATGTTTATATAACAGTAACAAAATTTGTCCTTTTTTAAATATTGTAAAATATAAAATTATAAACTGAAGGGAAAGTTGGAAATGTATAATATTTAAAGATTGGAACTATTACTTACTAAGAAGACAACATCTGAAATGGGAAATGTGTTAATTTGTCAAGACAAATCCTATTGGTCTTTGTTTTAAATGAATAAATATATATTTGTAATGAAACATATCATGTATATAGAATTTTATTTATGCATATAGTTTATTTAAATGATTATACATGTATTTAACATAATGCAATGTATGTATTACCATGTAATATATGTGTGAAGGTCTTGTTGTGCCCGGTGGTGTGATGTCTCTGAAGGTGACCTGCAGGTTCTGGCCCGGCTGCAGGACCTGATGCTGCACCTCTACACTCAGGTAACATTTTTTTGAAGGCTGGGTTGCAGTGGAGGTGATGTTAGCATCACTAATGATGACTTCCTCTTCACCTCCCTCTACAGATACCTGCCAGAAACAAACAAAAATCATTATATACCATACATAACAATAGGATATATATATATATATATATATATATATATATATATATATATATATATATATATATATATATATATATATATATAAAACAGTATAAGACACCATCAGTATTTTTACACCATCCTTTAGACAAAAGCAACACCTTGGGAACCACCTAGAAACACCCTAGCAACAAGCCCTGTAGAGCAGTGACTATCTAGCTACCAATGTTTATACTTAATTAAGATAATGTAGTACTCTATTACTTCATATCTCTGGTTGTAGACAGTGAATACATGCAATATTCTCAAACAGCACTGATTAGATGAATAATATTAAGTACTCGTACCGTGATAAACATACTTTTAGCTTTCTCTGGGACTAAAAAGGTGAAATCTATGTCTCCCTTGTTATTCTCCAGATTCTCCTCAATCAGAACGTCCTCTGCTGGTCCTCCTGGATTCACAGTAACTGTAGCTGTGGCTTTCTTTAAGGTTGGGACTTTGGAACCATCTGGGAAGGTGGTGGTGCCCTGTGGAGCAGAGTATGTGAATTTACAGTCCACCATCAACATAAAAAAAATGAATAGTAAGCAAAAGAAGCCTTCTGTTAAATTTTAAATTAAAAATTTAAATCCAAATTAAATAAAGTATTTCTATATACTTTATATATATATATATATATATATATATATATATATATATATATACAGTATAATTGTGAATAAAAAAAACAGGGTTATTCCACCAAATATTGATTTCTGAATATATTTATTTGTAATTTGGGAGAAATGTTGTCTGTAGTTTATAGAATAAAACAACAATGTTCATTTTAATCAAACATAAACCTATAAATAGCAAAATCAGAGAAACTGATTCAGAAACTGAAGTTCTTCATTTCATTCAGAGCTGTATATCACGGACTGCACACAATTTGGAAGGAAATCATTAATGAAGGGTGTTTAGACTCCAGTTAGGCTTAATATGTGTCCAGAAAAATAAATGGTCTAGCAGCACAGTTAATTCAATTTATTTTCAATGTATTTTTGTACTTTTAATATGATTTTCCAGAGAAAGAAATGAATAGAAAATGCTGTAAAAGTTCTTCACAAAAACCATTAACAAGTGTAATTTTAGTTATAAGTCTTTTTTGTCTGTTAGACCCAATTTTGACATATTAATACACATACCAGGATGGAGAACTTCCCACCGGGAGTGAAGTGTTTCTTCGTCTTTGATAAATCAACAACATACGGCGAGTTTACGATCTTCACCGAGGAGCTCTCTGCTTCCTCCAGATCTCCACCTGCAGGAACCAGGTACAGCATTAGGTTACAGTGTTAGTCATGTTGGTTGACAACTTTGGCCTTGCTGGTCATGGAGGAGTGGGCGGGGACAAGATTTCAGCTCGTACTCATGAATATTCATAACATGCAAATGTCTCGCCTCTGATTGGCTAACAGCACTCCCACCCTCCCTCCACATCTCTGCAGTAGGCGGCCACAAGTCAGGGTGGGCGAGGCCATGAATCCTAATTTTACGTGTTGATGTCATTCTGGCAGCTTTTCCTGATTCACTTGTTTTTCTCTGTTTTTTTTATGCTAATGCAGGCGATGGTGGTAGTAGAACAGTTTTACATGCAGAATGAACTCGTAGTGCCCTACTATATTATAAAAGAGCAAAAACGAAAGGATTTTTAGAATAAAAAAATTTGCAGAATGTAACTCACTTGCTTTCTCCAGAACTGTTGCTGCAATGTAAAGGTACATCCCCTCTATATTCCGCAGACTCTGATTCGCTGCAGCACTCAATAAATCCTGAGTGTACAGTAGATAGTCTGCACGTCCATCTTCAACCTAAAATACAAAGAAAAGCATTCACTGTTCAAATTTAAGTTATACAAGCCAATAGTAAACGGTCATTAGTGTTCATTATATCAGACGTCCAATTTTACAACTCCTTACCACTACCTACCTACTGCTGTTAATTTTACTGCTGTTGCCTCTAGATTAAGCAAAGCGGAACTGCTAAAGTTTTTATTGGGATGTCAATGTTAATCATGTTTGCACATGATTCATTTGGAATCAGTAACGTATTTTAATTTTTTTTTTACGCAAATAATGTGGTGAGAATGAGATCTGGTCTTGATCTGACTCAGCTTTCAAATATACTTCATTTTATTTGAGCTAAACTGCTGATGAGGCACAGTTTAATAAGATATATTAGACAGATAATATAGTGCTATAAACAAACACTGTCTCTGCTGCTGCTGCTGCTCCATGCTGTTTACACAAGCAGTAATGTACAGCCTTCACTGCTCACATCTGTGCTGCACGTCCCATTGAAAACACTGTTTTTAAAAGCGCAGCAGCAAATTTACATTTATATTATATTATATATATTATATAATATATTTAATTTATTCCTCCCGCGCCAGACAGCTCTGACCAATCAGAGGAGACGATGTGCTCGCGTGGTTTATTGGTGCGTTTGCATTTTGGTGCGTTTAGGTTTTTATACCTGTGTGAAACCAAACCAAACAGAGGGAGAAATGAAGCTTCAAATAAACAAACTCCTCAACTGATCCAGACTATAGAAACTTTTACAACTACAGCTGTTAAAACGCTCTTTTATACTCTAATTTTTTACTAATTTCTATACTCTAATATGCGCTAATTTCTAAAAGTTCTAATTCAGAAATCCTTACAACCAAGCTGAGATGTTTACAATAAAATAGTATTGATTTTATCTCCCTTCGAAACATAGTATATACTAATATTTTACATTTCTTACACTCATTCTTTATTATCCACTATAAAAACTTACAGCGTTTTAAGAAGAACAAATGTGATTAATTGCAGTTATTCACAGAATATAGCTGTGATTAATGTGATTTAATTTTTTAAACGATTAACAGCACTAGTTTTTACTAATATTATTGTATCCTTGATGCTTCAACCTTAACGTACCTTTATCTGTTTCTCGATGCCCGGCAGGTACGTTCTCTCTCCTTTACCATCAACAAGTCCAAATCTCACGTACGCAATTCCATCAGCTCCCTTCCCGTACGTGTATCTGTGAGCGAGGGTTAACGGTATGAATACAGGATGAAAGTAAAACACATGAGATTATATTATAAAATATAATAATCTGTGTACCTGGCGGTGATGCTGAATGGGAAGAATTCACTGTTCAGAGTGAGGTACGGTTTCGTTGCTTCAATATTCACTTCAAACATGGGAAGAACTGAAAACAAAATTATTTAGTTAGTTAATTTGGGTTTAAGAGTAACTAAACCCTTGATTTTAGCTAAGTGTTAAATCGTTTAATTGGTGGAGAGAGGGTTTAATGTGAACCATTTTTGTTTAATCCCCATCCACACAAAAAAAAATATTTTGGTCACAGAAAATTTTACTTCTTGCAATATTGTGACTTAAAACTTCATTCTTGTAATATTATGACTTTAATCTCATAATATCACGTCTTTACTCTTGTAAAAATACGAACAGAACTTTATTCTTGTAATATTGCAACTTTAATCTCTTAATAAAACAACTTTGTTCTTGTAATATAATTACTGTTATCTCATAATATTACAACTTTTATCTCTTGATATTTTGACTTTATTTGTAATATTGCGATTTGAATCTTATAATATTATGTCTGTATTATCATAATATCACGACTTTAATCTCTTAATATTATGACTTAATTCTTGTAAAATTATGACATTATACTTGTAATATAACAACTTTAATCTCATTATATTCCATCGTAAATCTCGTAATATTACGACTGTATTCTCAAAGTTATCTGTTTTACTTTTATTTTCAAGATGCCCTAAAATGTCATCAGATGACAGGACTTCTAGAACAAAATGTTGTGAGATATGAAAGTTATGAAATAGTTTTTGACATTAAGACTAAAAACAAAAATGATCTGTTTAATTAATTTAACTGATTCATTTTAAAGTCTAAATCTAAAGTGAATGTTTTAGATCCTGACAGAGTTTATAAAGTTCACAGCTGTGATTATAAAACCTTTTAATGGAAGTTTTCCAAGGACCACAGAGGTCTTAAATAAACACCACTGACATACTTTCAGTTTACGCTGCAGCTTCAGTCAGAGTTCACTCTGATCTTTATACCAAATACAGTCTTTTCTTTAGTCTGCAGGATCACTTTTACAAAAATGGCAAAAAACTAGGTGTGAAATTATTAAAATACAGCCAATCAGAGCATTAGACTGCAGTGATTTACTACTAAAAACACACACACAGTACTAAATGACTTTTCAAAACTGGTAAAAAAAAAAAAAAAAAAAATAATAATAATAATAATAATAATTAACTAATTTTACCTTAAGTTTCCAAGATTTATTAAATTATATAAATAATAAAATTCAAATATTGACTAGAAAAGAAAATAGAAAATGATCTATTAATAATGGTGGTTTGATTTATTTTAATTTTAAAGTTTCTTCATCCTGCGTAAACAGAGAACAGTTCAGCAGATTAACCTTTTTTTAGGATTTTACTGGAAAATAAAAATGAAAGAATTTCAGATTACTGTCAGAAACATTAATCAACCCCTCTCTAAACAACATCCCTTAACTCACCGTATTCCCGAACCTCAAACTCCACTGAAGTTTCAGACATCCCATAATTATAATAAGAAGCAGTGATTTTCCAGTGACCAGCCCTGAAAAAATATATAAATAAATTACAAATATTTTAACAAGCATAATAATTCATATTCAGCAAATAAATCCTGCTATCCCATGACTTTTGGCATGTCAGTGTATGTATTGTTTTGGGCTCAATATGCATCTGGCAGTTATACGATATGATATATTTTATGTTTTAACATAATAGAAATGTGATCCTCATCTTTAATAATTTAACAGATCTTTTTTTTTCATGTAAATCTGTAAAATCTGTCTTTTTTTTGGAGATACAAGGTTTTTGCACAATTAAAGATTTCTAAAAATGTACAAATAAACAGAAAAAATATATATTTTTTTACTCACAGCTCCACATCAGGAATACGGACGCTCCTCCGAAAGATGTGTTCAGATCTCAGGAGATGACTGTAGACAATTAGGCCTCTGGAATTCTTTAGAAAATGATGAATTATTGTTTTATTTTGTTGTTAAGCTTTAACAAGAAAGCTGAAATATAATGGTTCTCATTTCTAAAAACACACAAATATAATTTATTATTAATTTATCCTTTTTTCCCTGAATTTACTTCCAAATTTCACTGAACCTATTGACTCACCCATTCACTAAGGCTCTCCTATTATTATTTATTACATTATTATTATTATTATTATTATTATTATTATTATTATTTTATTTATTTATTCTTTTTTTTTTTTTTTTCGATACACATCGATGAAGCTACTGAAGTCACTGCCTCTCTTTATATAAAAAGAGCATTGCCAATTGTGCTCTCTCGGACTCCGGCTGCTGATGCTGAAGCAGCGTGACTCTGGCTCTGGAGTCAGCATTGATACTTACAGTGATCTTAACATAAATTAAATCATCAATAGGCTTCATGTAGTTATCCAGAGTGAAGATTCTGAAGTTTACTGCAAAAAAAGAAATAATCTAATGATTAAAACGCAGGTAGACCCCAAACTCTAACAGTTAAAGAGTGAAATAGATCTTTAAATCTGTTTTATTCAGTGTAAATAATGGATCTTACCGAGTTCTCCTGGATTGTAGATTGGTTTGTCTGTTTGGATGAATATGTATCCTCTTCTAGTCGACAGATAAATGTTGGTTAATTGTGGTTTGGCTTCAAACAGTTTGCTCTCAGCAGCAAGCTGGACAAAATTAGATCCGGTGTCCTTCTTCTGTTTGATTCGGTTGTAATCGTCTGCGTCAACTTGTTGGTAAATCTCTGGATCGAGCTGGAAGAGAAGATGATTATTGACAGTGATGATTGTATAAATTAGATTTAATGTCACATTAAATATTATTAAGGACTGACACTGAGTGTGTTCACAGTGCATTAACTTCATTATCTGATACTGAAGAACATCAGCTTTGATCAATAGGTTTACATAAACGTTACCTTAAATTCAGTGTTTTTAATCATTATTTTAAAATGATCTTCATTGTAGATTAATACTAAACTCATATAGATTATGTGAAAAAAAACATATGGAATTATTTAATTTAAAAAAAATGCTTAGATGATCAGTTTTGAACATCTCTGCTGGATTTTCTCAGTCAGCTTTATGAGGTAGAGTCACCTGGAATTCAGGATTTCAGTTAACAGCTGTGCTGAACTCGTCAAGAGTTAATTACTTGAATTTCTTGTCTCTTAATAAAGTGTTTGAGAGCATCAGTTAAAGTAAAGTAGTGAAGAGGTAGAGTTACAGGTATACAGTGAATAGTGAATATTTGAGTAATGTTCGAATCCAGGTTATGAGAAGCAACAACTACTCAAGAAAATAAAGGAAATAAAAAAAAAGTGCAGTCGCCGCAAAGAACATCAAATACGTGTATAAAATGATGGAACTGGCCCTCATCAGGACCGCCCCAGGAAAGGGTAGAAGAGTAAGAGTTTCCTCTGTTGTACTGGATAAGTTAATCAGAGTTTCCAGCCTCAGAAACCACAAGTTAACAAACAGCTCCACAGATAAGAGTATCTAAATACTTCACATTTTAGTTTTTTAGTATTTTGGTTTGTTTAACACTGTTTTTAAGTTACTACATGATTCATTATGTGTTCCTTCATAATCTGATAGATCACTTCACTATTCATTTACTATGTAGGAAAAACACAGTAAGCTGTAATATAAAAATACATAATGTAAAAGATGATTACAGCTGCATTAATCCCATTATAAACTGATTTTAGGTCCATGTAAACACACGTAGTGATTTGAAAGTGAATTATTTCAGGCTAAAGTAGATGATTTTACGCACTGTGAGAGTCACCACAGCTTGGTATTGATTATTGGTGTTTAGGTTGACGGTGGTTCTGGTAGATAAGGGCTGTTTTTTCAGATGTCTGAAGTACAGGGTGACGTCCACAGCTTCAGTGGCTCCATGCAGCTGCACACTGATCGTCTCCTGCACGCCCAGATGAACCACATTTGGTGCAGTGATGAGGATCCTGGATCAGGAGGAGAAACAGGTAAAGATATAAATATTCTAATATTCTGATAATCTGATATTCTGATCCTGTGATTACCCATAATATCCTGTTTACAGGACCATTAGGAATCCATGTCCAGGCATCTATCAGTCTGTCCATCCATCCATTTATCTATTGCTCCTCCCAAACCCATCCATCCTTCTATCTGTCCATCCTTCTATCTATCTATCTATCTATCTATCTATCTATCTATCTATCTATCTATCTATCTATCTATCCAAACCCACCCATCCATTCATCCATCCTTTTTCATTTTATCCAGCCATAGATCTATCTGTCTATCCATCTATCTGTCCATCCTTCCATCCTATCTATCTATCTATCTATCTATCTATCTATCTATCTATCTATCTATCTATCTATATATCTATCTATCTATCTATCTATCTATCTATCTATCTATCTATCTATCTATCTATCTATCTATCCAAACCCACCCATCCATTCATCCATCCTTTTTTCATTTTATCCAGCCATAGATCTATCTGTCTATCCATCTATCTGTCCATCCTTCCATCCTACCTATCTATCTATCTATCTATCTATCTATCTATCTATCTATCTATCTATCTATCTATCTATCTATCTATCTAACATTTTAACACATGGAGCTGCAACATCTATCTTTCATTCTATCCAGCCATAGATCTATCTGTCCATCCACCTATCTGTCCATCCTTCTATCTGTCCATCCTTCTATCTATCTATCTATCTATCTATCTATCTATCTATCTATCTATCTATCTATCTATCTATCTATCTATCTATCTATCCAAACCCACCCATCCATTCATCCATCCTTTTTTCATTTTATCCAGCCATAGATCTATCTGTCTATCCATCTATCTGTCCATCCTTCCATCCTATCTATCTATCTATCTATCTATCTATCTATCTATCTATCTATCTATCTATCTATCTATCTATCTATCTATCTATCTATCTATCTATCTAACATTTTAACACATGGAGCTGCAACATCTATCTTTCATTCTATCCAGCCATAGATCTATCTGTCCATCCACCTATCTGTCCATCCTTCTATCTGTCCATCCTTCTATCTATCTATCTATCTATCTATCTATCTATCTATCTATCTATCTATCTATCTATCTATCTATCTATCTATCTATCTATCTATCTATCCAAACCCACCCATCCATTCATCCATCCTTTTTTCATTTTATCCAGCCATAGATCTATCTGTCTATCCATCTATCTGTCCATCCTTCCATCCTATCTATCTATCTATCTATCTATCTATCTATCTATCTATCTATCTATCTATCTATCTATCTATCTATCTATCCAACTTTTTTTAACACATGGAGCTGCAACATGAACATATATCATCTAAAAGATGAAAATAATTTATATCCTTCAGAAAGTTTTTTTTTCCATCCATCCATCCATCCATCCATCCATCCATCCATCCATCCATCCATCCATCCATCCATCCACATTCTGTATGTGTCAGTACTCACGCTGGCTCTGCCTGCACTGATGGAGGGATGAAGATCCCCAGAAGCAGAAGGAAGATCATGTTTTAGATTAAAGGAAGTTCATCAGTATAAAGATCAGGATGCAGCAGTTCCTCCTCAGAGCTTCAGCACACTGAGCTCTATCAAATCCAGCTCATCAATTTCCCTAAACTAAAATCTAAAAAAAAAAAAAACTTGGCTAAAATTTGGGTTCAGGAGAAATCACATGACTTCTCAGAAACGCTCTGCTCTCTGAACAGTGGGGGTTTGAGGATCACTGGTTCAGTCAACATTTATTATGCAATAGATTTAATGGAAAAATAAGTATTTTACCATGTTTTAAAATTCCCCTTCTTGCTTAATCCTCGAATGTCCTCACAAACAATAAAAGCATTCTTTTTGTATTTGCTGTTTTGTTTTTAGGACAAAACTATTTAAAAGGTGATAAAAACAAACCAAAATACACAAAAACTGTAACAACATTTAACATCTAACTCAATGGAAAAGAGTTTAAACTAAATGAAAAGTTAATCGAGACTTCAAAACAGCACTTTAGGCCTCATTTTAATGTATAAGTGTTGGCCACTTATATTAGCTCATTATCTCATTATTATGAGAAAACTATTGCTTATTCTAGTATTTTCTATTGCAGTTCTTAAAGCAACATGAAATTACATCTCTCAATAAAGCAAATAGTGACGTATACATACAGATTCAATAAAATACTGTAAGGAAACAAAAACTGCAATATTGTAAAAACTAGTGGAATAAAAACTAGAATCTTATATAAGACCAATTGGTACTTTTGGTACAGTGTGCCAAATCCTGCTGGAAAATGAAATCTGCATTACCATAAAAGCTGTCAGCAGAAGGAAGCAAAACCATCACTGATTGGTGGAAACCTCTCTCCACTCTTCCTCCAGACTCTGCTCCCTTGATTTCCTTTAAATGAAATGTAAAATTTACTGATGATCAGTGATGGTTTAATGGAGAGTCATGTCTGTCATCTGCTGGTGTTGATCCACTGTGTTTTATTATCAAGTCTAAAATCAGTGCAGTTCTGTTTTCCCACAAAATCTTACAGCACTTCATATCTTACAGCTTCCCTCTGCTGATAACAACTTTTATGGAGATGAGGATTTCATTTTCCAGCAGGACTTGGCACACTGCCCACACTGCAGAAAGTACCAATTGGTTTTATATAATATTTAAATTTTCTGAGACACTGATTCTTGGGTTTTTATTGGCTGTAAGCTTCATAATCATCAACAATAAAATAAATAAACACTTAAAATAAATCACTCTGTGTTGAATACATCTATAATATATATATATATATATTTGATATTTTGAACTGAATTACTGAAATAAATTTTAAACTTTTCATTGATAATCTAATGTAATTGTAAATGAGAGACGATAATTTAATGACCATCATCTACCCTACTGATATTTTCTTTTGTAAATGCATGTATATGTTGCATCCATTGAATCCATTATTATCCAGATAATATTACAATAATAATTAATTTTCATAACAATTTTATTTATCATTACTTTTGTTCTATTTTAGTTATTTCTGTGACCATTTTTTTCATTAACCAAGGGGTACTAACAATGTTGTCCACATGTGTGTAATATTGTACATAGCTTATATCTCTACAGGATGCTGTATAATCTACTGTATGCTTCTAATGATTTAAAACAGTTTTTTTAAAGAAGGAGTTTTGGATGTACAGTATCTCACAAACAGCAGTCAAGTTACTGAAAGACACACTTTAATTTCGTATTTGAACACATATATGGAGTGTGTGTGTGTGTGTAGATTATGAATACATACAATACAGTACATAGTCATTTATTAAAACAGACCCCTCCCCCTTCCCGACAAAAAAAAAGAAACAAACAAACAAAAAGAAAAACAGAAAAAAATGATAATTTCTATTCAAACTCATATTTACATATTCAGGAGAAATCTGTTCACACAGGAGTGAAATGCATTTAATATGATCGTACTGTAAAAGCCAGTGTTCTGTTCATACAGCCAAACAAAAGAGTGAAAATAATCAATAAAATATTTAAAAAGCATTAAAAACTTAAAGAGCAACAAAATTTATACAGTGCAAAAATATTACAGCAAGTGAAATCCTCTCAAATCCAGTCTAAATACTTGATATTTATATATTTTTCACACTGTGGCAACAATATTATAAGATCATCTCATAAAACATATTTGTCCTCCAATTTTATCTACTGAAAGTGTCTTATTTCGCAAACAGATAAAAAGCTGCTTATATTATAAATATTATTATATATTATTTATTCCCCAAAAATGAATAATCTTTTTCTTATTTGATACATAAAATAGAAATTAAAAAACAAGCAGAGTAAGTTAAAAGATAAATGAATTAAAACTACATTTAAGAATATTTCACTTGGTAAGATATTTTTGCAGTGTACTTTGCAGTGTAATTTTATCATGAATTGCATAGCAAGAACCTTTTTCTGCACTTGATCATCATTCATTTCCATGATAATTTTATGATAAGATGTGATTAAGCAAAACCTAAATAAAGCAAAGGGTAAATAATACAAGTGCATTAATCTACTGTATGTGCGTGATTAACTGTGGCTGAGTACGATTTATTTACTCGTGTATTTAACGTGTGCTCAATGCTGAATACATACTGTAGATGATAATAAATAAATATATGTGTAAATGAGCATTCTCATATAGTATCTAATACACTCTGAACAGTGAGCTACAAAGGGTTCTAGGAGGAATGTTTTAGAAGCATCATTTTTAGTTTAAAAGGTAGAGAGACTCTATTTTTACCAGTTCAAGTACCTTTCGAAACAAGCCGTTGAAGGGCTTTGTCACTTTTATGCAAATAAACTGTTGGTGGCCACGCCCCATGTTTACGCTGAGTGTACATTAAGCTAGTTCATGATTTATTGTGATAGAAACACAAAACTCATTTGTATCTGACAGAACTTACATCTCCCTAGGTATAGATCCCTCCCTCAGAAGAAGTCTGCTGACTAATCCTGCTGTGTATTGTCTGAGCTTCTCAACTATAATGACCAAAATGTCAGATAATTCTACTAATCTAGTGGGTGGGGCTCTAGTGGGGGCTGATGGGTAAAGGGGTGGAGTTAATATGGTTCTATGCAAAAAGGGTTTCCTTATTATGATGTCACTAAAAGGGAGGAGCCATCCAAATAGCTTATAGAAGTTTTTATAGAAGATTCCTGACACGAAACTCTTTGAAATGATTCAAAGGAAAAGTATGTTTTGCATAATATGTGTCCTTTAAAATGTACCTTTAGGTACCTTATAGAATTAGCCATTGAAGGGCTCTGTCACTTTTATGCAAATAAGCTGTTGCTGGCCACGCCCCATGTTTACGCTGAGCGTAAGTTAAGATAGTTCATGCTTAAATGTAATAGAAACACAAAACTTTTTTATATTTGAAAGAACTTTCATCTCCCTCATTTGCTGACCTTCACCTGCCACATACAGTAGGTATAGATCCCTCTCTCAGAAAAAGTCTGCTGACTAATCCTACTGTGTACTGAGGTTCTAGAAGCATTTATAGAAGATTCCTGACAGCAAATACACAGAAAATGTAAGTTTTGCATAATATGTCCCCTTTAAAATGCACATGTCTTTGTGATAAGTTATGGGGCATCAAGTTGCAAAAGTTTATGAACCCTCTTCTACATCATTGCACTCAAATAACCCTTTGTAGCATCTTTATCGTTGAGTGTACGTCTGGGAATGACCCATAAATGCAGTCCCTTTCTGCCGATTTACTTCTACGATTATACCAGTGTACTCTGAACACGATCCGTGTTCGTGATTAAATATAGTATAAAAGATAAACAAAAAGCTTTGGAGAACCATAGTAGAGATCAGATTATCTTCTGAAATTAGCATTTGGCTAATGTGGATTAGCATTACAGGACTACTCGGTAAGGCAGTCCAGCTGTCTTAATGATCAACACGCTACAATCTCATCTCTAATAATTTCCCACGACAATCACTGAAATCAATCAGGGATAAAGGAGTAAATGGTGGGCCTGACGTGCACACGTATAAAAGACACTTCTTTCAAAGGTTTTATATGACTTTACATTATTATACACTTTTTACACAGCAAGTGTACGAATGAAGGATGATGAAAAAACAGAACAATGCCAAAATATATAATAAAAAAAGAAAATCTAATGATGAAAAAAGGAAAAACAGTGTATAGACCAGAAACATAACACAAAAAATAAAGAATAAAGTTACAACAATGCTTTTCAAAGTAAACTAAAGTCTGTTTATTAATCAGCAGTAGCCAGTTGTAGCAGTTGATATTGATATAAGTCTGATTGTAGGTTTAGGTATATAAAGTCTATAGGTATTGGATCTTCATGTTTTGGTTAAAGATTGCTGATCAGATCATAAACAGCGACAGAAACCTTACTTTTAGGTTTCAGATCTTCATATTTGGGCTAAATATTGCCAATTACAGCATAAATGGCCACAGAAAAGTTACTTTTAGGTGTTGGACCTTAGTTTTTTGGCTAAATATTGCCGATTAGATCATAAACAGCTACAGAAACCTTACTTTTAGGTGTCAGATCTTCATATTTGGGCTAAATATTGCCAATTACAGCATAAATGGCCACAGAAAAGTTACTTTTAGGTGTCGGACCTTAGTTTTTTGGCTAAATATTGCCGATTAGATCATAAACAGCTACAGAAACCTTACTTTTAGGTGTAAGATCTTCATTTTTGGGCTACATATTACCGATTGGATCATAAATGGCCAAAGAAACCTTACTCTTAGGTATCTGATCTTCATATTTAGGTAAAATATTGATTATTGGATCATAAACAGCAACAGTAACCCTACTGTTAGGTGTCTGACCCTCATATTTGGGCTTAATTTTTGCAGATTGGATCATAAATGGCTACAGAAACCTTACTCTTAGGTATCAAATCTTCATATTTGGGTGTTGATTATTGGATCATTAACCTAATTTTTAGGTGTTGGATCTTCATTTTTGGGCTAAATATTGCAGATTATATCATAACTGACCACAGACTCCTAGTTGTTAGGTGTTGGATTTTTAGATTTGGGTTAAATGTAGGATAGGATAGGATCAACTCACTATATTTCAGCAGCTTATAAACTCAATAACCACGACTAGAACCAGGTCTACGTTAAGCTGGTGCAACTGGCTACAGAACTGAACCACCTAGATCTCTAGATCTTAAAAAAAAGCTGAAGTGTACAATTATTTTCCTCCAGTGAAAAATAAAATAGAAAAATGTATAAAAAGTTAACAAAAAACACTCAAAAAGAAAGATGAGGTCATTCATGCTGTGGTTAACGTGACTGGTAAACTGTAGTTAAACCACATTCTTTTAAACTTAAAAAACAAAAAAGTAAAACTGGTTTTATACAGTCGACTGCCTGCTCACCGGGCAGGAAGCTTCTAGCACCTTTGGGTTGAAATAAAGTACCTGTGTGCCGTTGATGAATAATAACGTGGTGAAAGCAGTAGAACAAAATAAGAGCCTCATTAGGACAGAAACCGACTACTCACTTCAAGTCTTTCATAAAGTCGGTGGTAAAACAGCAGAAGTGATGATTCCATGACTTGTGTAATGCTATGTGAAATGTTATGCAGTTGCATTGGTTAAACTTGCTTAAACAACAAACATAGTTTAAGATCACAATCCGGCTAATGCAGGCCGGAGAGCCAGTGGGCGTAAGCTAAAGACACAGGACATGTTGGACGTGTGTAACTGAAGCCAATCACACAAAGTTTTTTTTTTTTTTTTGGCAATTTTTTTAGGTGTTAGGGAGGCTCACCCTGGTCAGAGCACAAGCCAAATAAAAGTAAAAAAATCACCAGAAAACTTTACTTTGCTTTCGTAAAGATACAAAAAAAAAAATATTTAAGTAGAGTAATGGATTTTTGTATATTTTCTTTGTTACTGTTCCCTTAGACAATGATATTTTTACGTAAACAAATGATTTATTGGAAAATACAACTGCACAGTAGTTTGGAACAGTACTTATACACATAAGTAATAAAAAGAAGAAAAAAATCTCCTTAGATTTTGTTATTCAAAATTTGTTGGTGTTTGGTTTTGTTGGGGAGTGTTGGGTTGATTTTTTTGGGGAGTATTGGGTTGGTTTTTTTGGGGAGTGTTGAGTTGGTGTTATTTTGTTTTTGTTGGGTTGGTGTTGGGTTGGTTTTGTTGGGTTGGTGTTGGGTTGGTTTGGTTGCAGAGTATTGAGTTAGTGTTGGGTTGGTTTGGTTGGGGAGTATTGAGTTAGTGTTGGGTTGGTTTGGTTGTGGAGTGTTGGGTTGGTGTTGGGTTGGTTTTGTTGGGTTGGTGTTGGGTTGGTTTGGTTGGGTTGGTGTTGGGTTGGTTTGGTTGCGGAGTATTGGGTTGCTGTTGGGTTGGTTTGGTTGGGGAGTATTGAGTTAGTGTTGGGTTGGTTTGGGAGTGGAGTGTTGGGTTAGTGTTGGGTTGGTTTTGTTGGGTTGGTGTTGGGTTGGTTTGGTTGGGTTGGTGTTGGGTTGGTTTGGTTGCGGAGTATTGGGTTGCTGTTGGGTTGGTTTGGTTGGGGAGTATTGAGTTAGTGTTGGGTTGGTTTGGGAGTGTTGGGTTGGTTTTGTTGGGTTGGTGTTGAGTTGGTGGGCTCTGGCCTTAACTTTTTTTTACTTTTTTACTTGTCAAAGTTTTAGTTTTAGTAGATAAATTAGAGGCACTTGCAAAATAAAAACGGTTTTAATGACGTTTCACCTGGTGAAACTCCTAAACCTCAGAGCTGTCGTTAGTGTCGAGGCTGTGCGTCATCATGGGCTCTGTGCTGCTGGAGGGTTTCGGCGGCTCACTGATCGACTTCTTCTCCTGTCTGGACCTCAGCAGCAGGACCACGAGCAAGAGTAAGAGCACAGTCAGGAGAAGACCCACCACGATCCCGATGACAGTTATGAGGTGGTCGTCTCCGGTGTCGCTGGGTTTGGACTGTGTGGGGTGGAGGACGCTCTGGATGTTGATGTTGGGAGGGGGTTGTCTCTGGTTGCTGTGGTCCAGCGCTATGTGTAGGATGTTGGTTCCCCGGTCGTTCTCGGCTCCGATGTCCTCGGCTGGAGACGGTACTCGGGCAGATCTTCTGGACCGAGCTGATCTGTGATCAGTAACCTGGTGATACTCCAGACTCCTCTTCCCGATGCCTCGGTTGGCGTTGTCTCTAGAGCGGACGGTGTAGATGGTGTGGATGTACCACTCTCTTCCTGTAGAGACCTGTAGAAAGAGCAGCAGACGCTGTTTAAAAAGCTTGTTTTTAAGTTTAACCCCTTATTCCGGGGTTAATTTGACCCCTAAAACCCCTAAAAATCCTTAAAAGCAGTGTAAATATTTTTACTAACTCCATTACTAATTATTCTATTAATATTTAGTGCAGTGGTGTTTCTTACCTTTAACAGGTGATGCTTCAATTAGAATAATTTACTTGTTTTACATAAAAAGAAATTCATGTTCAAACTTTTTAATGTTTCACTACTTTTACTATTGAAAGTAATAAAGTGTTCAGGGCCACCACAGAGCAGGTGACCATAGACTTAATACACATAGACACCTCCATATAGGTTGGGTCTCCCCCCTCTAGGCTAGCACCAGAGCTTTAAGAGCTTTCCGATGTTTTTAGAAGTTTTAGCTTTTAGTATACAGCTCTGGAAAAAGTAATAAAAAGAACTTAAAAATGATGAGTTTCTTTGATTTGACCAAATTGAAAACCTCTGGAATATAATCAAGAGGAAGATGGATGAT
The DNA here is from genome assembly GCF_023375975.1 of Astyanax mexicanus. Lineage (NCBI taxonomy): Eukaryota > Metazoa > Chordata > Actinopteri > Characiformes > Acestrorhamphidae > Astyanax > Astyanax mexicanus. The sequence goes on from NC_064425.1 coordinate 45,313,542, forward strand.
CACAAACCATCAAACCACCAAACTGAACTTTATCCAAAAGCAGTGTGTAAGACTGGTGGAGGAGAACATGTTGCCAAGATGAAAAAGATAAAAAACTGTAAAAATTAATCTTAAACTTGTAAGCTTCTTACACAGTACAATAAAATATAATAATAAGAAGAAAAAGGGTATTTTACACTATACATTTATGTACATGTATGTAAAGAGTTTATCTTTACTAATTATAAGTAAAATTAAATTAAATTAAAGCTGAATGAAGCTAATAGCAGATCAGTTCTCTTCCTACTGATACTGATCTTATCAGGAGAGTAAATCAGTGTAACCTGGAACAGGGCTGTAGAGTCGACTCTGAACCCGTCTGATCCCGGCTGTCTCACCAGCGCCAGAGCCTGAGGATCATCTACAGCCAGCAGAGCGTTAAAACTGATACTGCCGAACGCCCTCGCCTGAGTCTCCGGCTGAGCTTTATCCTGTACAACACAACACAGCAGAGCAGAGCAGACTCAAATACAGGACCAATATTCTGTAATCCTACAAACGTTAGAATTATTGCACACTTTCTGTAAATCCTATTAACTTCATTTCACTTGCTGATCCCAACAACCAATGAAAATCATCAGAGGGGCCCAAACTTTTTATCTTTCACCCAAATATACAGAATTAATAAATCACAGGAATACGTACTATGATCTTGAATCTGTAGAGCAGGGAGGGGGCGTCGGCCAGGCAGCCGTACTCAAAGTTCTCAGGGTTGTATTTGGGTACGTATCCATCAGTTCCTGTACAGAGAAACACTTTCTCTATGTTACAGATAAACGAGTCTCCCAGGTTCTGCACTGGATCCACCATCACTCGACCGTAGATCACATCACCTGAACAGAACAGAAACATGTTAATGAAACAAAAGATCCTTATACAGTAAGTTACAATGTATATATAATATACAGCTCTGGAAATAACAACATTTCTCCCAAATTACAAATAAAAATATTCTCATTTAGAGCATTTATTTACAGAAAATGAGAAATGACTGAAATAACAAAAAAGATACAGAGCTTTCAGACCTCAAATAATGCAAAGAAAACAAGTTCATATTCATAAAGTTTTAAGAGTTCAGAAATAATCAATATTTGGTGGAATAATCCTGGTTGGTTTTTAATCACAGTTTTTTTTCATGCATCTTGGCATCATGTTCTCCTCCTCCACCAGTCTTACACACTGCTTTTGGATAACTTTATGCTGCTTTACTCCTGGTGTAAAAATTCAAGCAGTTCATCATTTTTAAGTGCTCTTTTATTTTTTTTCAGAGCTGTATATATAAAATTATTGTCCAGGTCTAAATGAAAGTAATATTTACTGTGTTTTACCCTCTGAGAATGCAGTATCGCTCTCTTGCCCGAAGCCCATGGATCCGTCTGACAGCCACAGAGTTCTCTTAGATAACAGCAGCATCTGAGTGTTCAGACTGAACTCTGCTGCTACTGGATCACTCACCTACACACACACACACACACACACAGATATAAATATATACAGAAATATATATACTACTTTACTAACCTACATGAAGTGGATTCTGCCATTTCAGCACCAGAATAAGTAGTAACTTGCTCTTACAGCCTTCAACACTGAGGCCCGATAATAATAAACAAATACAATAATGTAATAAAGTAATATTTTGTTTATAAACAGACCTGTTGGAAGCGTATATCGAGGTCAAAGGTCACAGGCTCTCTAGGATTACAGACTGGAGGCAGAGTGTAGTCGGCTGTGGGAGGAGCCGTGCAGGGCAGCAGCTTCACCGTGTACGTTCCTGAATAATCCCTCACCTGCAGGAGGAGATCCAACACCAACACTTCAGAAACTGGACCAAAACATTACGACCTCTCATAGAACAATTACATTGAGTGGTTCTCAAACTGTGGTACATGAACCACTGGTGCACCAAGGAGATACACCATGATATTCTCCAAATATCATGAACTTTAATATGAAAGTAATTTTGCTGTTTTTCTATAGTAATTTGTAGCAAAAATCTATCTATCTATCTATCTATCTATCTATCTATCTATCTATCTATCTATCTATCTATCTATCTATCTATCTATCTATCTATCTACAGTATCTATCTATCTATCTATCTATCTATCTATCTATCTATCTATCTATCTATCTATTTACTGTTTAATTAATTTATTTTACGTTTTTTTACGAAAACTCAAGCAGACTGTAACATACAAAACTATATAACATGACATTTATTGCAATAAAATACATCATTCCAAAATATTTTAAATTTTAAATTATATTCCACTCAAAATCCTTATAAATTAAATGAAATCAAATAAAAAAATATAAGATTAGATAATATTTTTTTTTTATCATCACGTATCATGAGAACAGTGTGTTAGTATAATAACTCACGGCGAAGTCTGAGAGGAAGGTCCACTGCTGCATGGGCTGGCTGTAGGTGGGCTCGCTCCTCACCAGCGTGAGGTTAAAGGTCAGCCCCGGGTGATCCGAGCACATTATCATAGAGGTTAAAGGTGAGGCTGGAGAGGGAAGTGTGGTCAGATCTGTTATTACTGACTGAACAAAGAACAGATTAAAGTTTAATCCAGAACATTTAAACTGATTCTGGATGAGCTGCGTCTGTAAAACACACTCAGTTACTGAAACCCAACAGATTAAAAACACCACGGCTATTAAACAGTAGATTTGTGCTGTTTGGTTTGTAAGCGCTGCATTGTTGTTAGGTTACCTGTATGTGGGTGGATTAATACGTACACGGAGAGCTTCGGTTACAGTGCATTACCGGCTGATAATGGTACTCATAGAGCACCTCTCAGCCAATCACACTGCAGGGTCGGAAATAACTGTGGTATGATTGTAGTACTACTACTTACTAATTTCTTATATCTCCATCATTATTACCTACTCATTAATTCTTGCTTAAATCAACTTCAACTGCTAAGCTAAAAATCCTTACATGCCACCTACAAATCTACTAAATCTACAACACAACATACAACAATATTTATTAGATAAAATATATACAGCTCTGGAAAAAAAAAAATAAGATACCACTTGAGTTTCTTAATGAGTTTCTCTGATTTTGCTATTTATAGGTTTATGTTTGAGAAAACTGAACATTGTTGTTTTATTCTATAAACTACAGACAACATTTCTCCCAAATTACAAATAAAAATATTCTCATTTAGAGCATTTATTTACAGAAAATGAGAAATGACTGAAATAACAAAAAAGATGCAGAACTTTCAGACCTCAAATAATGCAAAGAAAACAAGTTCATATTCATAAAGTTTTAAGAGTTCAGAAATAATCAATATTTGGTGGAATAACCCTGGTTGGTTTTTAATCACAGTTTTAATTTCATGCATCTTGGCATCATGTTCTCCTCCACCAGTCTTACACACTGCTTTTGGATAACTTTATGCTGCTTTACTCCTGGTGTAAAAATTCAAGCAGTTCAGTTTGGTGGTTTGATGGTTTGTGATCAACTCATCATTTTTAAGTGCTCTTATTTATTGTAGCGGCAAACATACCTTATTAAGCACAATTTAAGAGAGGATCAGAGCAGATGCTGATTTACTCACCAGGGTGGGAGGTCACAAACAGTCCCCTGAATCGAGCTTCTGTACGGAAGTTCACCACCAGCCGGCCCTGTTCATTAATGCGCATGCTCGTGGGATACAGAGCTCCTAAAAAACGATAAAAAACAAAAAAACATCAGCAGATTATCAACAGAACTCTTAAATTAATGTATTTTTCTAGTTTGACCCTCATTCGAATATTTTATATCTGGACCTTGTAGCTCAGCCTCCGGCGGGCTGCCGATGCCGTCCCTCCACAAGATGGCGGTGTCGTACACAAATGTGAGCCTGAGCTCAGACTGCAGGTCGAAGTGCTGCCAGCCGCCCGCGCCCACCGGAGAGTGGAACACGTAGGACACGTGAAGGGGCACGCGCAGGGTCACGTAGGACTGCACCAGGTTCAGCACCTGCACACAGACACAGGGATTAACAACACCTGGATTAACACTAATATAGTCTAATATCTATCTATCTATCTATCTATCTATCTATCTATCTATCTGTCTGTCTGTCTGTCTGTCTGTCTGTCTGTCTGTCTGTCTGTCTGTCTGTCTGTCTGTCTGTCTGTCTTTCTATCTGTCTGTCTGTCTGTCTGTCTGTCTGTCTGTCTGCCTGTCTGTGCCTATCTATCTATCTATCTATCTATCTATCTATCTATCTATCTGTCTGTCTGTCTGTCTGTCTGTCTGTCTGTCTGTCTGTCTGTCTGTCTGCCTGTCTGTGCCTATCTATCTATCTATCTATCTATCTATCTATCTATCTATCTATCTATCTATCTATCTATCTATCTATCTGTCTGTCTGTCTATCTGTCTGTCTGTCTGTCTGTCTGTCTGTCTATCTGTCTGTCTGTCTGTCTGTCTGTCTGTCTGCCTGTCTGTGCCTATCTATCTATCTATCTATCTATCTGTCTGTCTGTCTGTCTGTCTGTCTGTCTGTCTGTCTGTCTGTCTGTCTGTGCCTATCTATCTATCTGTCTGTCTGTCTGTCTGTCTGTCTGTCTGTCTGTCTGTCTATCTATCTACCTACCTATCTATCTGTCTGTCTGTCTGTCTGTCTGTCTGTCTGCCTGTCTGTGCCTATCTATCTATCTATCTATCTATCTATCTATCTATCTATCTATCTATCTATCTATCTATCTATCTATCTATCTATCTGTCTGTCTGTCTGTCTGTCTGTCTGTCTATCTATCTACCTACCTATCTATCTGTCTGTCTGTCTGTCTGTCTGTCTGTCTGCCTGTCTGTGCCTATCTATCTATCTATCTATCTATCTATCTATCTATCTATCTATCTGTCTGTCTGTCTGTCTGTCTGTCTGTCTGTCTGTCTGTCTGTCTGTCTGTCTGTGCCTATCTATCTATCTATCTATGTATCTATCTATCTGTCTGTCTGTCCGTCTATCTACCTGTTTGTCTGTCTGTCTACTTACCCATTCATCTATCTATCTATCTAGTATAGAAATGCCAGTTCTAACTCCACTCTTATTCTCTGCAGTAGTTAATCTCTTATCTTTTATCTTTTGATTATGAATCGGATCGTCTGAAGCACTGAAGCCCGGTATCGGTATCGGCTCTGGGCTCCGGTCTCTGGTCTCCGGGTCTCCGGGTCTCGGGGTCGGCGCTCTCAGACCCCGGCCTTTAGACCCGGCCGCCCCTTTAAGACACTTGTCTCCTTTAATTAACTGCAGGCAGAGCCGTAGGGGCCGTTTCCATGGGGAGTGTGAATGGGCTGAGGGAGGTGGTATGTGTGCCGCCGGTGTAGAGAGCGGTTTACGGGGTACCCCGGCCCACCACACAGCTATAAAACAAAAGAGACTAAACCAGAAAAACACAGACTGGAGTTTCTTCAGTGTCCCGGTGTGAATTTACACTCAGTGCTGGAGAAAAGCAAACAGAGGACGAGGGGGACGAGCCGGGTCCACAAATCAGCCGAGTCACAACCAGCTAAATCCAGCAGTAAAACAGGGGGACACAGGTCACTATCTCAATACTGCAGCTTCTGGTATCTCTTCTTTAAAAAAATGTATCATATTTATAAAACTACACAGAAATCATATTTCTTCACCATGTTCATATATATCGTATACATATGTATTTTTTTCTTGCTTCGGATTATATTATATCTAATTTAACAGTTTACCAAGATAACGATAGTTAACTTTAATCAATCACCCTTTTTTTAACTTGGGAGTAAATCAAGGGTGACCTTCATTTAAAATGTTGTCAAGCATCCACAATATAAAAAGGATTAAAAACATTAGATAAGATATTAAAAATAATAAAACGTTATCTAAAAGCAGTGTGTAAGACTGGTGGAGGAGAACATGATGCCAAGAAGCATGAAAAAAAACTGTGATTAAAAACCAGGTTTATTCCACCAAATATTGATTATTTCTGAACTCTTAAAACTTTATGAATATGAACTTGTTTTCTTTGCATTATTTGAGGTCTGAAAGCTCTGCATCTTTTTTGTTATTTCAGTCATTTCTCATTTTCTGTAAATAAATGCTCTAAATGAGAATATTTTTATGTGGAATTTGGGAGAAATGTTGTCTGTAGTTTATAGAATAAAACAACAATGTTCATTTTACTCAAACATAAACCTATAAATAGCAAAGATTTCTGGGGAGTTTAAATGGTTAAATGGTTTCCAGACTCATAAGAGTTAACTGACCCGCAGAAAAGAGGCGTGTCTGTATTTTATGGTATCTGTCCTCTAGTGAAAGATGGTCTGTTTGAGTTGTAGTAAAGGTATATACGCTGTATACGGGCGAGGACCTGTTCTTTAAATTTATCAGTAAGAAGAAGAGGGGAGGCTTTGGGAGGTTTAATGAGGACACGGGTAGTAAAGATTTAAAGCTGTGTACTTAAAAAAGCTGCATTTTAACCTCTTGCACTCGTTAAAACTGCTCCTAGACCAGTTTACAGCCTTTAAAGCAGAATAAGAATAAAAGCTCAGCAGTAGTTTATTAGATTTAGAGCCTTTTCCCACCTAAAAGTCTGGACCAATGTATAAACAGCAGTGCTGCTGGAGTTTTTAAACACCTTAGTGTCACTGCTCAACTGAAAACAGAAATATCTATCCAACAGATCTAGATTCTAGAGAATTATAATTTAATTTATGAGAGAAAATACAGCACTTGAGTTTCTGAATCAGTTTCTCAGATTTTGCTATTTATAGGTTTATGTTTGAGTAAAATGAACATTGTTGTTTTATTCTATAAACTACAGACAACATTTCTCCCAAATTACAAATAGAAATATTCTCATTTAGAGCATTTATTTACAGAAAATGAGAAAATATGCAGAGCTTTCAGACCTCAAATAATGCAAAGAAAACAAGTTCATATTCATAAAGTTTTAAGAGTTCAGAAATAATCAATATTTGGTGGAATAATCCTGGTTTTTAATCACAGTTTTTTTTCATGCATCTTGGCATCATGTTCTCCTCCACCAGTCTTACACACTGCTTTTGGATAATTTTATGCTGCTTTACTCCTGGTGCAAAAATTCTTCCTCTTGGTTTTTATTTGGTAAAATCAAAGAAACTCATCATTTTTAAGTGGTTTCTTATTTTTTATGCATTGCTGGTATTGGGCATTTAAATAAAAATGCTCAAAATGATTATTAGAAACTTCACTCCTGCTGATAATAAACACAAAACCTGATTAAAAATGACTAAACTCTGGTTTTAATTGGTCGTATTAATGGTGGGCGGGTCGTGTCTCACCTGTCCGTCTGTGCCGATGGTGCCGCCGCAGTCGTTCAGCAGTTCGGACAGGTCGTAGTAGCTGGTGAACTCCCACAGACACGCCTCCAGGTGGAGGTTCCTGTAGAAGCGCAGGGTGCTCCGCCCCCTCAGGGTGGCGCTGTACTGGTATGGCGCGGTGCCCCCGATGGCGTCCGGGTTGCGGGTGGAGTCGGTGATGAAGCCGTGGCGGGTGCGCACCTCGCTGTAGTCCAGCAGGTTGGAGCAGCGGTGGTTACCCACCCGAGTCCCGTCCGGACTCAGAGTCAACTCGAAGTTAGAGAGAGGACGAGTGGAGACCACGGGCAGCATCCCTACAAACACAGACAACACCAAGCATTAATGAGACATTCACGGAAATTACATGTATAAATGTGCACAAAAAATAACTTTTAAAATAAGAGACGTCTTAAAATGATGAGTTTCTTTCATTTTGCCAAGTTGAAAACCTCTGGAATATAATCAAGAGGAAGATGGATGATCACAAACCATCAAACCACCAAACTGAACTGCTTGAATTTTTACACCAGGAGTAAAGCAGCATAAAGTTATCCAAAAGCAGTGTGTAAGACTGGTGGAGGAGATTAAAACTGTGATTAAAAACCAGGGTTATTCCACCAAATATTGATTTCTGAACTCTTAAAACTTTATGAATATGAACTTGTTTTCTTTGCATTATTTGAGGTCTGAAAGCTCTGCATCTTTTTTGTTATTTCAGCCATTTCTCATTTTCTGTAAATAAATGCTCTAAATGAGAATATTTTTATTTGTAATTTGGGAGAAATGTTGTCTGTAGTTTATAGAATAAAACAACAATGTTCATTTTACTCAAACATAAACCTATAAATAGTTAAATTACAGAAGTTACAGAAGTTCTCTTACCGTCGATGTGAGGCATGGTGACGGTGAGTTTGATGAGGTTTGGATGGTCGGTGTCCTCTGGTCCAGTGTAGCGGAGTTTGGCAGAGAAAGGCTCGGCGCCAACCGCGCCCGGCACTCGAGACTGGCACAGACCTGCCGCACAGAACACTATTACACACACTGCTCTATTACACACACTGCTCACTATCCATCAAACACTACCGCAGCTCCACCATAGATCAGTTCAGTTATCAGAACCTCAGAGAACTGCAGAATAAAAGAGCTAAAACAGATAAAACACACCACTCAGTGCCTGATTATGAAAAACACTGGCAGAAAAACATGATATTATTCCTTTAGATTACCCTTAATCATCCATCCCTAAAAGATAAGAGTGTTATAAGTGTTGTTTAAGTGTTTTCTTAATGGAAAATCGTATTAAACCCTTAAATGTTTCCTTAAGTATTGAATTTCCCTTAAGTAATCCCATAAAAATCATTAACTAATACATAAAGTTTTTTATTTGCCTACCCTATTCCCTTAAAATATGTTTATATAATGTTTTTATTAATTATATATCACTACTGAGTTTGTGAAATGCGTACCATACATAAGTGTAACCTTCTACTTTTAATTTTTTATTACTAAAAGTAGTTGGAACAATCAATTAAATTGATATAATAATCTGTGATCAATCACAATTAAACACTATTAAATAATTTATTTTGGTACCATTTTAAAATAAAGCTATTTTATTAAGGAATATATTGTGGTTTTTAATCAGGTTGTTAATACCTCAAAAATACCTAAAAATAACCAGTTACAACTTTCGTTATTATATATTAGTATATATATAAATATATATTAATTTATACTATAAACTTCAGATCTTTTACCATTCCACCTTAAATGCTGCTGTGATGATGTGTTTTTTTAGGCGCTTTGAACCGAATTGAATATCTTATGATTTAAAGGTAAAACAGAACATTTTAAATAAGAATCCAGATTTAGTTTTATGTGGGCATGAGCAGAAATGTATAAAACTTAACACACTTAACATCAACTCCATTCTTAATTTAACAATGCAAACTTCAGATCTTTATGCTGATTTTAATTTGTGATTAGTAACTTTATTCATTAAAATACTCTATTTTTAATCCAGTAATCATAATGTGATTAATGTTAATATATTAAAAGACTAAACTGACTTTCTATATTATTTTATTGGATATGTTAAAGTAATGCTGACTTATGGAAAAGACAAATGAACGGCTGTATTAATTGTAATGTTTCTGAATCAGGATTAAGGATGATTTAAGTGAATAATTTTATATAATAAGGTGTATAATCTGCTCTGACCCTCCTCAGTGCTGATGGAGATGATGGAGCTGCTGAGCTCCAGTCCCTCGTCTCCGCCGGCGCTGACGGCTCTGGCCGCGCACTGAACCCGAGATCCAGCCTGGAAGTAGATGGAGTCCAGAGTGATGGTTTTGGAGGAGGTGAAGAAAGTGTCGAAGTCCACCTCCCTCATGGGGCTGGTGACCCCGTCCGGCCCGGTGGGGGCGCTGACGAGCCAGCGGTACCGGGTCAGGGTGTCGTTGATGCGCTCGCCGGCGCAGATGGAGCCGGTGCGCTCGAAGTCCGGGTACTTGGGGTTGCAGGCCTGGAGAAGAAGAAGAAGAGGAAATGAAAAAGTTAGTCTAAGGCACTGCTAATATGATCAGGAGATCGCTGGTTCGAATCCCAGTCATGCAGCTTGCCATCAGCTGCCAGAGCCCTGAGAGAGCACAACTGGTACGGTAGATGGCGCTGTATATGGAACTATCAAAATTAAGTATTAAAAAAATTTAATTAAATAAAATAGCCCAATGTATATATTGGTGTCAATTTCACATTATTAAAATGAGCAAACAATATTCTTTACTGCAGGTTTACTCTGTTCAAATGATTAGAAGAAGAAGAAGAAGAAGAAGAAGAAGAAGAAAAGAAGAAGAAGAATGAGCAGAAGAAGAAGAAGAAGGAGTAGTAGAAGAAGAAGGAGTAGAAGAAGAAGAAGAAGAAGGAGTAGTAGAAGAAGAAGGAGTAGAAGAAAAGAAGAAGAAGAAAAGAAGAAGAAGAAGAAGAAGAGGAAGGAGTAGTAGAAGAAGAAGAAGAAGAAGAAGAAGAAGAAGAAGAAGAAGAAGAAAAGAAGAAGAAGAAAAAGAAAAGAAAAAGAAGAAGAAACAGAAGAAGAAAGAGAAAAGAAAAAGTAGAAAAAGAAGAAGAAGAAGAAGAAAGGAGAAGAAGAAAAAAGAAAAGAAAGAAGAGGGTAAATGTGGAAGTGCATTTTCTAAAGAGTATCTTCTCTAAAGTGATGAAATAAAATGAGTATAAAACAGGAGGCAATAAGAAAACACATAATCTACGCAGATAAAAGCACATTAAAATAAAGCAATAAGAGCCGCAGCAAATAAAGAGGAGAGGAAACGACAGAGCGTTCAGTAAACGAGTGTAAGATCAGAGTCAGCGTGGTTTTAGATGGGAGTGATGCTCACGCTGACGCAGGCGACGGGGTATCCGGCTGCAGGCTGGCCGAGCCGGGCACCGCCGGGGTCGTCGTACTGCAGGAGGGAGATGACCACTGGCACGGCGGGGAAGGTCACGTCAGCCATGCTGTTCATCTCCTCGATGTAGACGATGGCTTTAGTCATCTGGATGAGAACGAGAGAGAGATATTAAACACACAGAGAGCAGAGCTTTCATCATTTACCAGACTGAGGATTACAGAGCAGAGCATGAGACCAATATAAACACAGATTTAATACAATTTAACTCACAAACTCATGCCTTAAAGAGTTTTTCCCTTAATGATAATGTTTCATACACAGCCCACTGCAACAATGACTGGGCTGGGGGGTAAAAACTATAGTTTCAAAACATTTATATATCCGTCTCACCTATAATGTTATATATTATAAAAAAATAAATTATCCATACAATTTTTCATAGCATTTCTTGTTATCCCTTGTCTTCCTGCTTTACTCATATTATTGTTCATGTGTTTAGCGTCTTCCTTACAGGAGCTTTCTTAAATATACTTTATTGTCTTTAGTAAATCACTCACTTTAATATGTTAAATGTATCAAATATAGAATTCCACCTTAATTTCTGCTCCTTTCTTAAGCCTTCCACCTTAAATGTTGCTGTGATGACAAAAAGGTTTCGAGCTGAAGATGTGTTTTTTAGGTATTTGAATACCATTCAACCTTAAATGTTCCTAATTTACCATTCCACCTTAAATGTTCCTAATTTACCATTCCACCTTAAATGCTGTTATGGTGACACACAGGCTTTAGGCTAAATATGTGTTTTTTAGGTGTTTAAAGATGTTAGATTGATTCAATTTTTTAGGCTGAAGTTGTTGGTTTTTTTAGGCGTAAAAAAAGATAATGAAAGATTGATCAAATTTACCATTCCACCTTAAATTTTGATAATTCAATTTTATAAAGTAGTTTATATTATATTATATCAGATTTGTGTTACAAGCTACAAAAATGGAAAATTTTGAAAATCAAGAAAATATTTACTTTTTCACTTTTCCTTTTTTTCACTTTTTCAAACTGGATGAAAACCCATTTCTTCTTTATTATACTGAACGGAAATAAATAAAATAATTAGGAATTTATCTTGTAAGGTTCTAAAAATGGGGCTGCTGAACTTTACACTGACCTGAATCCAGAGTTAAACTGAATATACATGTAATTTATATAGTAATTATTAAAACTATCAGTTGTAAAAAATGTACAACAAAAAAGAATAACCAGATTTCTAAGGGTTAATTTCACATTCTGCCAAATGCAGATGATCTTAAGTTCATTAGTATATATCAGTTTATGGAGGAGTACCTGAATCTCAGCCACCATGTTCTCGTCCGGCTTCAGGTGAACTGTGAACGCTTCTCTCATCTCCCGAACCCCATCATACAGAATCTCTATTTCCACCGTGTGCTCAGATTCTCCCTCCTTAAACTCAATATCTGAGGAATAGGAAATAAAATTAGAAATGTGTCACAAAATCATCACCTGCAGAATTAAACTCAAGTTATAATGTAATATATCCCAATATAAATTGATGTTTTTACATCAACAGTATAGATATACATAGTGTAGGGCTGGATGATATGACCAAATTTATTCTGGTCAATGTTTAAGAAAATTTGAATATTATATAAGACAAATTGGTACTTTTGTGCAGTGAAATGTGGGCAGTGTGCCAATTCCTGCTGGAAAATGAAATCCGCATCTCCATAAAAGTTGTTTTCAGCAGAGGGAAGCTGTAAGATATGAAGTGCTGTAAGATTTAGTGGAAAAACAAAACTGCACTGACTTTAGACTTGATAATAAAACACAGTGGATCAACACCAGCAGATGACAGACATGACTCTCCAAAGTGATGGTTTCATTTTCCAGCAGGACTTGGCACACTGCCCACACTGCTCCAAAAGTACCAATTGGTCTTATTATATAATATTAACATTTTCTGAGAGACTGATTTTTGAGTTTTCATTGGCTGTAAATACTTAAAATAAATCACTCAGTGTTTAATACATCTATATAATATATTTATATAGTTTCAATCTTGAGCTGAGTTACTGAAATAAAATTACTGAAACTTTCCAATGACATTCTAACTTTTTTAAGATTAACCTGTATCTGTTCTAATCTGATCATTAATGTGTTTTTACAGTTAAAAACTAAGAATAAGAATATTATTATGATAAACTGTTTTAATAAGATGCCCATAGCTTGATCACTGCTAAAAGTGAAATATTGCTGTTTTATCTGATGCATAATTATGCAGTGCTGTCAATGTGACCTTTAAAACATTAAATAAAAAATAAAATATAAAGTTATTCAGTGGTGTTTAATTGCGCTCACCCTCTGACACCGGGTGGTAATCCTCTCCAGAAGATGCTGATCCGTCTTTAGTGTGAACTCGAACCACAGACACTTTGGAGGTGTCCCCCACCCGCTGCACCGGGACCTTCACCACCGTGACCTGCCCCGACTCAGAGGGTTCACTCACGCTGAACTTAGTCGCCCCAAACCTGATAACAGCCTCTAAAACAGGGGAGAGATAAGAGATAAGAATAAAAGTACTACAGTACATATATCAGTTATAAAATATATTATATAACCAAAACAGCAAATTCAACTAAATACCATTTAAAGACCTAGGGCCCTATTTTAGTTGCAGATCGTGTAGCTTGATTTAGGGCGTCAATGTGGCTTTGCTATCGTAACGATGGGAAAAGTATGCTGCCTTTTAATAATTTTGCTATTATTTTAGTCCTCTATTTCTTTAATTGCGTTCATATTTTATCATTATAATTATTTTTCCCTTTATTGCTTGTCTGCATATCGTTTTATTGCAAATTATTTTTTATTTTTCCTTAATAAAATCTCATATTTGTTCCTTTATTTTTCAGTCCCTTTAATTTTGTAAATGCTCAGCTGCATTAGAAGAGGAAGGTTCCAATAATGACCGCTGCGACAGGTATACTAGGAACCAAAAATAATCAGTAAAAAGCATTTGTTTTAAACATAGTGTATAATATTACTGTCTATTATATCTGTAAATATGTATTTTATTTAATCTTTCTTCATCATGAAAACTCTAGGAAACTTAATAATTGCAGTGTTTTTAAAAAGGCAGTTTGTATAAAAAGTAGAGAAGTTTAGCAGATGGTTAAACTGTACTCTCACTCTGGATTCTTTCTCTCTTTTCTTAAAATTTCTAGAATAAAGTACACAGGTTTAAAGAAGCGACTCTTCCTGCAGGTCTGTCTTTTCTGTCTGTGTTCATTAAATTTGACATTTCCTCTCCTCAGTCCAACCCCTAATATATTCTCCCCAGACCTTTAGAGGAGATAAGAATAGGCTGTGGATGAGCTGCAGTGTGGAGTACCTGAGCAGGTGATGGGTAAACCACTGTTTACATTCACCCTATAGCCGGAGTCACAGCCGACCTCAACCTGCGCTTTAATATCTAGAGTAAATAATACAATTTATAGCTGGAAGCTCTGATAGATGTGAATGGACTACAATCTCTGAGTTTCGTCTCCTCGCGTTTAATAAAATAGATATTTGTGCACTGCCTAGCACCGTAATTACACTTTGGGCGCGCCACAGTTTCCTCGGAGATCCACATTAAAAACACAACAGTGAGTGGAAATGGAGGAGTTACTGAACTCCGTGATGATGTCATGTGACCAAGAAAAAGCCTAAAAACTCACTGGTCCGCATGCAGGAGTTTAATCACTGAGCAGAAGTGTGAAATAGGACTTTATAGCGCTTTTCCACCAAAAGAACTCTGGTTCTTGAAACAGTTGTGCTCAGGATTATAAGAACTGTGGTGCTTTTCAGCAAAGCAGCCCAAGTTTCCACCAGTTTTAGTGGAACCATCAAAACGTCACATCATACGACACCAACAGAGGGCGCTGTGCAGCAGTAGTGAACAAAATTAATCACGGTTGGCACTAAAAGACCAAGTCTTCTATGTTTTTCCCTGCAAAAGAACGTTCCTGGTTCAAGAATCTACTTTTGTTGGTGGAAATATGGTGAAAAAGCGCTAATAGAGGAAAGCACCAGATCCCCAGCTATGATACATCAGCTAACCAGCATCACACTGGGAGTGATGAGGGATAGAGAGTACAATCTACCCACCCAGAGAGAGAGAGCATGGCAAGACATGGCAGTTGTTCTCTCTCTGACTCCGGCTGCTGATGCCATGCTGATGCAGCATGATCCGGTATTTGCTCCCCTATTTTAGGCATTTCTATAGATCTATTTTGTATAAAATTCTGATGTAATATAAAAATACATAATGTCGACATGGACATGGAAAAAAAGCAAAAATTGAGTTAATTGCGTGACCCTAAATATAATCAGTGAGGATCTTACTGTCAGCATCGTCCGTGATCTTGATCAGCGCCTCGTTCTGAGCTCCAATCGACGCCCCGAATGGAGAATCACTTCTAGGGGTCCCCAGAACCAACCTCAACTCCTCCACCTCCTCATGCTCAGAGTCATCAACCAGAACCAGAGTACAGGGCTTCTCCACCTCCCCTACACACACACACACACACACACATAAACACACACATTTCCAGGTGTTTAAACATTTGGATAAACTTTTAATAATTTCCTTTTCACTTCCAAAGTCTGCAAACCTTAAAGAAGGACTAACAAAAGCAATAAATATACTATATACTTTTATTTAGATTTTAACACTCATATGCACTCAAACCTTTTAGGTGCTAAAAACTACTTTTAAGTGCTTTTAACCTCTTAAACTCTGTAGAAGCATCAGATCCTGGCTTTATTTTCCCACTGTTAGAAACCTGAAATTAGAAACCTGAACTTTAGCATTAGCAATTTTGCATTGCTTTGCATGTATTTAGCCAATAGCAATCCTTAGGGTGTAATAAAGTTACAGTAACAATAGTTAGGATAGAAAAACTGTCAAATCTTTGAAATATTACCAATAAAAGAAACTAAATTAAAATAAGAAACCAACATGTTCCCACTGTGTTTATAGAGTTTATAGAATATCTAACATTAAAAAAATGTGTTTTGAGGCACTATTTGGTTCGGTTAAAATTGAGCAGTAATCACACAGGATCAAAACAAGCTCTACTAACAGGAACACAGAATCTTCTCACTATATTTACTTTCTTTCTCCTAAACCAGACAGCTCTGACCAATCAGAGGAGACTCTGATGTGCTCACGTGGTTTATTGGTGTGTATTTTGGTGCGTTTAGGTTTATGCCTGTGTGAAACCAAACCAAACAGATGGAGAAACGCTTCAAATCCGGATCATAGAAACTTTTAAAACTACAGGTGTGAAAACGCTCTTAACTATTCGCCTCAGAGTGAATAAAAAACTTCTCACACTGTGAACTAGCTGTGCTAACTCTAAAAGCAGCAGAGGAACTGACCTGGTAGGAAGGTGATAACGGAGGCGTCTGTGTTTGGTCTCTCGTTGAAGTCCATCATGACCTGGGCTGAACCCTGCCGGCTGTAGCAGCGAACGCTGGATCTGTATCTCAGGTCTCCGCTGCGGTAAACCACGGCCGTAATCCTCCCGGCGTTCTCGCTGCCGGTGTACGAAGCATCCCGGAACTGAACCTTCGGCACTGCAGGCACAAACAACAACCTGAGGATTAATATTCTGCTAAAAATACTGAAATACTGAAACAGATCACCATGTATTCCTTCTTATTCAGCAGGTCTTGCTGCTGGGTAGTGGTGGTGGTGGCGGGGGACAGGGGGGTAACAAAGTTAAGTAAAGCTAAGCAAATCTGTAATTCTTAAAAAAACATTTTATTTTAAAGTTAAACGAGTGCTGGATGTTAATTTACACAACAGATTTATCTCCTGACAACTGTTTATTTGGGTGAGTAAAGCATTTCCGTTTATTTACAGTAAGATTAGATTTCCAGATTTACACTAAGGCTAGGTGCAGCAGCATTAGCATTAGCAGCTAACATCTAATGCTAATGCTATTGCTGCTCCAGCCTTAGTGCTGGAGGAACTTTACTGAAACTCCGCCTTATAACTCTGTACTTCAGCAGAGTGACTTTACTGCTCCTTAATAGCTGACTGGTAGAATTCATACATAAGGAGCACCGGATTATAAGGAGCTCTGACGATTTTTGGGAAAATTAAAGGATTTTGAGTGCAGCTTATAGTTCGAAAAAAACAGTATACATTATCAAAGTGTCGTATCTTCAATGTTGTCCCATTAAACGATATAATGAAATATTTACAAAAGTGTGAGGGGTGTATTTCTTCATAGTACTAAGTATGTTAACAATAGAATAGAATTATTCTGCTTATTGATTTAAAAGTAAAGTATAAAAAGAAGAAGAAAAGAAACACCTACAGTCTGAAACAGAGTCGTTGATGAACACAGTGGCTTTCCCCGGTTCTCCCAGAATGCCGTTCATGGGCATCCTCAGAACCAGCTCAAACTTCTCCGGACCCTCCAGCACCGGCTGACCCAGGTCATCCAGCACCGTGACCCGGAACGTCTGCATGGAGACGCCTGGAGAGAAGTCCAGGTTCTTACTGATGCCCACATAGTCCTCCCCAGCTGCTCAAAACAAATAAACAAATAAACACAAACATCACTATCATCATAAATCTCTATAAAATCCACACGTCCAATCAACAAGCGTTTCTCTGATCAAAGCTCTGATATGAATATTTTATTGTATCTTTGCAGAACTTCAAAGCTGAGCCGGACTGATAGATACCTGTTTTAGTCTATTTTTAAACACTGAAAGATCTTCATTACTGTTTACGCTCTCGCAAATCAATCAACAAGGGAATTCACAAAGAAACTCCAAACGCATTGTTTTAAAATTGGGCCAAACTATAGAAAACTATAGGAAACTCAGAGCTATTCTTAAAAATATATATTTAAAAATAAATTATAATTATTGCTAAAAATAATCTTTTTTTTAATGTTCTGTATTGTAGATTAATACTGATGTCAAACTATGAAAACATATAAAATTATTTTTTAAACAAAACATAATGTTTTCATTGCTAATATGCTTAGAATCCATTTTGCTTTTCCTTAAAAATATATTTTTAACTGCATATCTAATCTAAATGTAAATAACTGCAAATAAAAGCTGAAATGTTCATTGTTTTTTTATATCAAATACAATCCTATACTTTCAGAGGGAACTGTTTATTATTATATGTTTAAGATATTTCAGAAAATGTATGTTATTAGAATGTTTTTAGAATTTGACTGTAGTTTTTCAATAGTGATTTTTTTTATTATTATAATTTTTTAGTCTAAGTATGACAGGAAACTTTAATAAGAAGACTTTCTTTCTTAAGACACTTTTTGTGAATCTGACTTCAAGTATTTTTTCTGTTTTATACCAATAATAAAATACTTTATGATATTGTTAATTTATAACACTTTCAACTGGATTATTTGTTATCCTTTATTTCATTATTAAGTATTTAATACATTTGAAAAGTCATCATTATGTTATTAGGAATGCGTCACATTTTCAATTTGAAATTCCATTTGCACTTTTTTTTGATGCAACGATATAAAAGTCCTTCCAGATCTCACTGCTGCAAGACTGTCTGTATTCCATGAAAAGACTAATTATCTGTGTGATTCGCTGCTGTCACACGCAGCGACCAATAGCAGAGCAGCACATTAACATCAGGCCGAGTCTGAAAGCGAGGGAAGGCTGTAGAAGTGAGGGAGCGCTCTGTGCTCAGAGGAGATTAGCCTTTTCTTCTCCGACACCTGATACTGAAGCTTTGAAGCTCTGAGTGAGTTATTCATTTACTCATATTTAGAGCCCGGCCAGCTGATAGCGCTCCCTTTAACCCCCCCCCCCCCCACCCCACTTCTTTACCCCCCCACGCCTCTCCTACACCCCACTGAACGAGCGAGCGAGCGAGCCTATCCTAACCTATCCTCCATTGTAAAACAAAAGTGCATTTAAGTATATTTTTAAAAGTCCACTTAACATGGAAATGTACATATTTTTAGCATTAAAATTAGTACATAATTAAATACATACTAAATGTGCTACTTTCAAACAACTTATTGCAATTTAAAATATTTCAATTAAGCATTAATACACGAGAGGGAGTGCTATAACATTTAGTATTGGCACTGCTGGGATGTGGTCGTAGGCACTATAGGCTATAGGCCGAGTATAGAGTAGATCAGCACAGCAGTGCCAATATTACAGGTTATAGCACGAACCTCGAGTGTATTATTCTGATTATACCACAATTCCATTATCACTGTTTATTAAAAGATTTTGGTTTGTATTTGGCTTGTAAGCGCTGCTGCATCGTTGCTAGGTTACCTGTATGTGGGCGGAGTATTACATGGATAGCTTCGGTTACAGTGCATTACCGGCTGATAATGGCACTTCTAGTACGCCTCTCAGCCAATCACATTGTAGAGTTGGAACTAACTGTGGTATAATTGTAATTAAGCTATATTTAAATACAACATAAAATTATTAGGTTGTGTTTTGAGTGCTTTTTTGTATATATTCTGCAAACTAAAGTAGATTTAAGTTTGTGTTTTTTAAACATCATTTTAATACACTTGAAGCACACTGTAAATGTACTACTTTGCAAAAAGATGCCACTATTGTGTACATCTTAAGTCTAGAACTGGTGAGCTCGGAGAAATTACAATATTAATGGATAAAATTATCTGCTTCTATTTATAGTTTCTCCACACAAGCAGAAACTGAATCTGATTGGTTTTGTATTAAAGGGTTAATGTCACAAACCTTCAGCAGAAAGTGGGTCAGTTTTCCGGGAGCGCACCGTAACCGTCCCCGTCTTAGAAAGGTCAGATCCCGTCCTCCAAACCCGAACCTCCACATAACCATCACTCTCATCCACATGATACTGAACCTCCCCGAAATAGAACACTGGAGCTGCCGGAGACGGAGGAGGAGAAAGAGGGATAAAGCATAAGACGCATACATTATACAGGTACATCTCAAAAAATTACAATATCACTGAAAAGTTACTTCAAAATGTGAAACTCTGTATATTAAGTAGACATATTGATGATTATGAAGCTTACAGCCAATGAAAACCCAATATAAAACCAATTGGTACTTTTGGGGCAGTGTGGGCAGTGTGCCAAGTACTGCTGGAAAATGAAATCTGCATCTCCATAAAAGTTGTTACCAGCAGAGGGAAGCTGTAAGATATGAAGTGCTGTAAGATTTTGTGGGAAAACAAAACTGCACTGACTTTAGACTTGATAATAAAACACAGTGGATCAACACCAGCAGATGACAGACATGACTCTCCAAACCATCACTGATCATCAGTACATTTTACATTTCATTTAAAGGAAATCAAGGGAGCAGAGTCTGGAGGAAGAGTGGAGTGCTACATTCTGTAGCTTGTTTTAACACGAAACACTCAGACTACAGTCTGATATACTCACCACTGAATGGCGAAAAAGCTAGCACTTGGTGCAGTTAGCGGCTAATGCTAATGCTATTGCTGCTCCCTGCTGGAGAAACTTCACTGAAACTCCTGTATAACTCTGTACTTCAGTGGGAGCAATACCTGACTGATAGAATTCATACATAAGGATGTGCACTGATGATTTTTGGGAAAATTTAAACTATTTTAAGTGCTGCTTATAGTCCAAAAAATACGGTATTCTCACCCACGCAGGCCCATATTATCTACTGTATAAAACTCACAGTAAATAAAAAAATAGAAACTCTTTTACAGACACAAAAAAAACCTGAGGGTGCGTTTTGTGTTCGCAGGTTTTAACTCTGACAGGTTGGAAGTGAAGAGCAGGTATGACAGAAGGTCCGGGGGCTAAGACTGAAGCGCTAGCCCGGACCTGTCCGCCCGCAATTAACACTCAGCCCCAGCACAGCTCACATCCCTCACAGCTCACACTCACTGCCTGTGAAAACACTGCTTTAACACTCGGCTTCCAAATGTGTTTTCGTGAGAGATGCGCTGTCATCTGCTGCAGCTAAAGGATGCGGTGTTGACGGAGCGGAGGCTCGCGGACGTCCAGCGCAGGAAGTGCAGCTAAACCCAGAGAAAATAAACCTCGCCGCCGGCCCGTCCTGTCCGCCACCCGTCAACAGCTCGGGCGGTTTAGAGTTTTTCAGCAGTGGAGTGTGAAAAGGAGGAGAAGAGTAAAAAAACGGACTTATTTTTCTAAGATAACTCAGAACCAGTGGTCACATCAGGAAGAAATGCGCTAATAGAGCTAAACAAAGGGTTGCCAAGAAAATGCATTATCTTTTTAATGTCATTATTGAGACGGGGAACTATGCATCGACTATGCATCAGTATCAACAACCATTTAAGTACAGACTAAAACAAAATCGAGAACTTTACAAACCATATCCGTCTAATCTGACTGAGCTTGAGCTTGTTTTGCAAAGAAGAATGGACTAAAATCTCAGTCACTAGATGCACAAATCTGGTGGAGACCCTAAAAAAATACCCTAAAAGACTTTTTTTCGCTGTAATTGCAGCGAAAGGTGCTTCCACAAAGTATTGACTCAGGTGGGGGTTGAATACTTTTGCACACACACGTCACACTTTTCACTTTTTCACTTTTTATTTGTAAAAAATGTTTTGAATCATGCATTGTTTTATTTCCACTTCAGAAAGTGGTATACAACTGTGAAGTAGAAAAAAAAGGTGCATGATTAATTTTTACAAATGATTTTGTAAAAATTAGTCTTTCACATTAAATTCCAATGAAATATTTTTTTATGTTTGTGGTTAGAAGGTGACAAAATATGGAAAAGTTCCATAAGGGGGTATGAATACTTTTGCAACCCAAGGTATTTTGGTGTGTGTGTGCGTGTATGTAAGTGGTAGTTTAAAGGTTTAAGTAGGTGGTCATGCTCCTGCTGATCTTCACACCTCCACAGTACAGATCCCTGTTCCTGTGGACCTGAACTGCATGCTAATTGCTAATTGCTAATTGTTAACCAATTCCAGGCTACAAACTCCAGACAACAGCAGAAAATCCACAAATTAGCTTGAGGTGAGAATTAGTTTACATTTTTGCAAGGTGTGTAAAAGTGGAGACCCGGGGCGGGGAGATCCCGCGGCGCAGCCCGGAGGCTCGTAGCTCGCGGTGAAACCGGTACAACACTCTACTCGCGGCGGCAATTATCTTACAAAGTGCCTTTATTACGTTACCCTGCTTTCCTAAGTTGAGGTGAAAGACTTGCATCAGGTTTCCTGACAGTGCCAGCGTCTGTCCCTGAGGACCAATCAAACGCCGCCGCGGCCTGTGGGAGAGCTGAGGTTGGTGGGTAATAGCTCCTGATTGCTCTGGCAGTGGATGGGCCTGACGTGCGAGCGAGTGTGTTGGTGTGTGTTGATATGTGTTGGAGTGTGTGAGATCTCCAGCATCTGTAATCAGATCTGGTTAATTCTTACAGGAGACAAACAGCAAGTTTCAGAGGGACACGTCTCATTAACTCAGACACTCACCATCGGCTCCAGCCTTCATTCTGTGCCCAGATCTCAACTGAGATACACAGAGTTCTTTAAAGGGATTCCACTTTTTTTCATGAGATTTGATCGTCCTAGAAATTTTACACCTTTTCTCACTCATTTCTCATATCGGATATTGGTCCGATAAAATAAACTATAATACTGAAAGGTTTTTAGGAAAGCTAAAATATTTGAATAATGGCACAATGTACAGAAAACCTTCTGAGACTTTTATCTTTAAAGGAAAACTCCAGTGTGAAATGGACTGAGACACAGATTTTTGGGTTGTTATTGGATGTAAGTAGAGCACAATCTAGTCAAGTGTGTGTTAAGAATAAGGTGCAGAGATATATAACATACTGTATAGGGCTGCACGATATATCGTTTAAGCATCGTCATCGTGATGTGCCCATGCGCAATAATCACATCGCAGGACGCGTGACAACACTTCAGGCAATTAAATCAAACGTCATTGCGTCATGTTGTAATGTTTAGATTCTTGATACAAGAAGTACTGAAGATACACAGCGCGGCGGTCTCTGTGTCTGTGTGAGTGACAGGCTGCTGCTGCCTGAGAAGCACAAAAGTGAGAGGGGGGGTGGGGCTTGTCCAGCACAGTTTATCAGTGCAGATATTTCCAGTTACAGCTGAATTCACACTTTTAATCCCAGAAAAACTAACGCTCTTATTTACCTTTTTAAAGGGCTGATTACTGTTGTTTTGCTGTTTTCTCGGGTTTTGAGAGCTCGGCGCTGATTCAGCTCTTGATTGGTCTGGACGTCATGGACCCTGCATTGTTTAATATTGCGATATATATCGTTGAAAAGTATTGTGCAGTTCTAATACTATAACAATCTACAGGTCATACATAATTACAGCAGATACTGAATGCTGTGATCATGGTTATAGTTAAGGCTGGTTATTGGGACATGCCTTGGCAATACTGAGATGTTTCTGCAGATGATGATGATGATGATGATGCTGATGATGAGGTCTTGCCACGTCTGACAGAATCAGAACCACATCAGAACATCAGGAATGCTTTACGAGTGGAGTGGCTCTTCCCTTCAGCTCATACACACTTTATATTTAGCATTTAGCATTATGCTGCACAACTAGCTCTGAATTCAGGAAGCAGGTCGTGCTCTCCTGCTCTTAAAAGCAGCACTTTCCTACAGTTCATCTGTTCCTGAGCGACGGAGGAAGCCGAGCCACCTCTGCCCACCCCCGCCACACTTCACCACTCTGGAATGAATTCTCATGATGAGAAAAAAGACAGAGAGAAAGAGAGAGAAAGAGAGATAGAAAAGATAGAAGAGATAGGAGCAGGCCAGGGAGATGTCAGTGTCTTCATTCATTTCAAAGATGAGCAGGAGGAGAGGAGGTGTGTTAGAGGGCTGGATTACGGTTGCCAGATATTCTCCAGAGAGAGCAGGGTGTTGTTCACACATTCACACTCGCTAACAGCTTGAACTTTCCTCAGCGCTCCCACCGAGCGATGGCTTTTTGTCGGGAGTCGACTAAAAGAAAGCAGGTCAGGTCAGATTAGCCTAGCAGGAAGTTCTCCTCCATCACACTGAGCTCTTCACCTTCTCCAAAGAAGCTCCATCAGTGTCCAAAAATCAGTTCAGGACCAGTTATAGCCAATCCGTGTATCATTCGTTCATTTGATATTCAATTGAGAATCAAAATCGGAAAATTAAAAAACCAATTCGTTTTTTCGTTTTTTCGTTTTTGAATATAATACCAAAAAACGAATAACGGCTTGTATTTTGTATTTTTATTTGGTTATCCAAACAAAAATTGGAAATTTAAAAAACGGACCAGGAGCCGAATTTGATTTTGATTTTGAACTTGACCCATTTGTGTGCCCCGGAAGTTACTGATTTGTTTATTCTTGGTGGGTTTCTGTTGCGCGGGAGTTCACTGCAGTGTTATCTACACAGTCTGTATTGCTGTAGGCAGCATGGCCGGACTGGAACCACATTCTGGCCTAATTAAAGATCTTTTTGAAGGTGGTAAGACGCATGAAGAGATTTCGTGCACGTTGCAGCAAATGGGGATCCAGCGATGTTCTGCAATGAGTGTTAGAAGGTTCTGTGTTCAACACGACCTTAAGCGAAAAAGACATGTATTTTCTGTTGTCATATCGTCTTCTTTCACTGCAACGCGTTTAGTTCCTCTGAACAAGATAAAACTCTCCATCCTCAACTCCATCCAAAGCCTACAGCAATACAGACTGTGTAGATAACACTGCAGTGAACTCCCGCGCAACAGAAACCCACCAAGAATAAACAAATCAGTAACTTCCGGGGCACACAAATGGGTCAAGTTCAAAATCAAAATCAAATTCGGCTCCTGGTCCGTTTTTTAAATTTCCAATTTTTGTTTGGATAACCAAATAAAAATACAAAATACAAGCCGTTATCCGTTTTTTGGTATTATATTCAAAAACGAAAAAACGAAAAAACGAATTGGTTTTTTAATTTTCCGATTTTGATTCTCAATTGAATATCAAATGAACGAATGATACACGGATTATAGCCAACTGTTTTTATTTATCATTTTTATTTTCTACATAGTAAGTAAATTAATGAAAAGTGAAGCGACCTGTCAGAGCTTTCAGACTTTAAATAATGCAAATAAAACAAGTTAAAAAAATCACAGTTTTTTTCATGCATCTTGGCAACATGTTCTCCCCCTCCACCAGTCTTACACACTGCTTTTGGATAACTTTATGCTGCTTTACTCCTGGTGTAAAAATTCAAGCAGTTCAGTTTGGTGGTTTGATGGTTTGTGATCATCCATCTTCCTCTTGATTATATTCCAGAGGTTTTTAATTTGGTAAAATTAAAGAAACTCATCATTTTCAAATGGTCTCTTATATATATATATATATATATATATATATATATATATATATATATATATACAGCACACCTGCTGAGTCCAGACTTGTGAAAAGGGGTCAGCTCCTAAAGGTGCAGCATGACTGACGGTACGTTCAGTGATCAACAATGCTGTTTCACGTCTAGAAGTGGGATTTGCAGCACATTATATTTTTATTATCGCTTTAATGAATTATCTACACTGTGCGTCGCATTTCTACCACTCTGCGCTAACCGCGCTACGCCACACGAAATGTGCAGCATAGTAAATAAACCCTTTAAAACACTAAAAGTCAATCAAAAAACACACGTTAATAATCATGAGCTGTTCATTTTTAATGACCAACACTGACTGGATGCCTCGAGATTTAGGCCTGAAATCAGACCTGCATTTGTACACTCTGGGGCTGTGCTGTTAAAATAGCGTCAGAGTTTAGGAATAAATCTACACTGATGGGTGTGATGGTCTGGAAGTGAGGTGTGTTCAGGTACATTTCTGGCAGCAGGAAATAGAGGTGCGCCACTGACTGATTAAACCCCTGACAACAGTCAACAGTCCATTCCTATAGGTGCTCCCAACACCCATACACCCACATATGGACGCACTGCAGAATGCAAACCTGACTTTTACATCGACAATAAACAGAATAAAGAATAAAGTAACATTACTGTTCCTGTAAAAGCTCAGTTTCCTCTGCTGAGAAGCACAAAAGCGCTGCACTGTTAAGATACGAACGTGCCAAAGTCAGAATTCACCTGGTTCTTAAAGGGAATGACTACTGACACACTGATTGGTTTATTTCCCATTCTGGCCAAAATTAACCACACCTGTGATTAATTAAGACAATTAGTTCATGCCTTTTGTGCGTTTCAAGTTAATACCGAAGACACACCGACACGCCCTAAATTCAGCTGTTCGATACGTTCGATTTAGAGTAATTATATCCCTAAATAAAACTGATAATGCATCACCAAGCTTATTCATTTGCGTACATTAATTTATATATGAAAATAAATATTAGCAAAAGCACTCAATTTTCACCATACAAATGTGAAACACACTTAAAACGAGGAGTTTCTTTGATTTTACCAAATTGAAAACCTCTGGAATATAATCAAGAGGAAGATGGATGATCACAAACCATCAAACCACCAAACTGAACTGCATGAATTTTTGCACCAGGAGGAAAGCAGCAGAAAAAGTTATCCAAAAGCAGTGTGTAAGACTGGTGGAGGAGAACATGATGCAACGATACATAAAAAAAAAACACCAGGGTTATATCACCAAATATTGATTTCTGAACTCATTTCTGCAAATACATGCTCTAAATTATCTATCTATCTATTTGAAATTTGGGAGAAATGTTGTCTTGTTCATTTTACTCAAACATAAACCTATAAATAGCAAAATCAGAGACACTGATTCAGAAACTGAAGTGCTCTTTTCATTTTTTACAGAGCTGTATACTAAAAAAAGTTATACCTTATAAAACCACTTATTATAACTTCTCTCCCTATTGTAATGGTCTTTAAATAAGTGTCCAGCCCAACAGGGTCTCATTTATATCCCTTATTACTGCAGCATATCTCCTTTATGAAGCTTACTGGACCTGCAATCATTCACAGCACACTAATAATAACATCAAACTCAGAGATATAGTGCAGTAATATATCTGAACCTCAGACGTCAGCCGGTTATGGAAGTAAAGGTTAAGAGAGGAGTTTGGGAACATCTGCTTCCGCTGCTCCAGGATCAGCTGGAATGTTCTGGAGGAGAAGGAGGTAATAACAGGCTGGAGCTTCCCTCCATCTGCTCCAGTTCACTCCCCGTCTCCCCGGACGCGAGACATCGCCCGGACCGATCCGTAATCACACCGTATCATCCACACGCTCGCTGCTGACTGACATCAGACGTCTATCAGCGCGTCGGATCCTGCGGTACAAGCGTTCTCATGTTTTACAGCGTCTATAACCTGCATTCTGCTCTTTCTGAATCATAATTACTGAAGCGTGAGGAGACATGTTCTCCTCCCTGTAGCTCTTAGATAAACGGATTTACTGTAAATATAGGAAACTTTCTGCTGACTCTGAGAGTATTCGGAATAACAGGATGTAATGAGAGGCTAGCTATGTGTTTATCATCAAAGAGAGAAGAGATAACTGCAAAAAATGCTGCATCCAGAACAGAGTGAGAGGGTCCGATGCTTTGTGGTGCCCCTGGGAAATTAACAATAATTTAGTGTCAAATGTCAAATTCTGGTTTAGGCAAAACCAAATGGGCATTTTCCTAAGTTTTATGTTCCATTACTCAAAAATGCTACAGTAAAATCTCTTGATATTTATGTAATTGATCATTTAGAATGGATTCTTTAATACTGTAATGGTGTCATTTGATTACAGTTTACATTTCTGTTTTTATAGAACTCCAAATTCTGGTTCATGCAAAAACGAATAGACAGTTTTCTATGTAAAACCAAATCCAGATCCAGGCTTTTGAAACAGTGTCTGAATCAGGATGATAAAATAGTTAGTGGGAAAATAATAACCACACTGACATCCACTAATCATCTCAGCTCTTCCTTCCTCTCAGAGCCTTAGCCATGAATAGCATTAGCATTGTACGCTATTACTATAAACACTGGACTCACGTCTGGCTACGTTAAAAACAGTAGATCAGGATTCAGGTGCATGCATTGTCTTTATCATCATCACCATGACCATCATCATCATCATCATCAGAGCTTTTTATTAGCTGTTTATTAATGGTTACTAAGTAGGTTGTAAATGCTTTAAAAATCATTAATAATCAGTTATAACACATACGTAGAAAGGGCACCAATGTAGATGGCTGTGGGTTCACTATTTGGTAAACAACTGGTCATTGTTGCCCTTTCTACGTGTTATGTGTTATAACTGATTATTAATGATTTTTAAGGCATTTACAACCTAATTAGTAACATTAATAAACTAATTGTAAACCATCTATAAACCCTTTATAAAGGTAGTCTTATTTTAAAGTGGTACTGTTTTCTTTCTTTCTTTCCTTTTCTCTCTCTCTCTCATTTTTCTTCCTGAAGCACTGAAAGCTTTCACCCTGTCCTAGAGTCTAAAAGATCTCAAAACAAGATAATAATAAAAACATATATACAAAGGGCTGCTCCCCAAAAACACGCCGTCCTCCTCCTGGTGTATTCATTCCAGACACAGTCATCCGTACGAGACGGATCAGGATCAGGATCAGGATCAGGACTCAGGACTCTGATACGCCTAAGAGGCTTCCGATCCTCACTTCACACCTCCAGCACCGACTTCAGGCACAGCGACGCTCCTGATAACAGCCCAACACCTCCTGCTAAATTCTGCTCTTTATCTGTCAAACTCAAACCATCAGAGAGCCGTCGCTCCACCACTCCACAGCCCCACTCCAGTCTGAGTTTAGAACCAACAAAGAGACAGACAGACTCTCGCTGTTTTAGAGGAAAACATGATCCCCTTCATTTCTCTCTGTTATAATAATAATAACTCCTCATCACCCTTCTCAGCAGAGTCTAATCAACTCAATCAAATTAATCACAGAGCAAATCAAAAACCAGGCCAGACGTGAGCCACATAAAATATATTTACTCTGATTCACTTCTCTGTTCATTCTTAAAAAAAAAAAAATAATAATAATAATAATAATTACCAACTTAACCTCCTGTTATGTTGAAGATCTAGGAAATTGATCATCTGGTCATTGAGCTTTTTAGGCTGTGTAGCAGCTAAGGTTTGTTTGCTAGCTTACACACAGATTTCTGAGACGTACCACAAAGTTCTAGTATTAAAATACTGCCTTTAGCTCTCTTTATATTTTTCTATTTCTATTATCTAATAATATCTAATGACACATCCTGATCATTTTATCATTTACTAACTGCATCCATCTTAATTCTCTTTTTCCATATCTATAATTTCAGTATGTTTCAGTTAGTTTTTTTAAACACTCAATACAGTTCCAGTTAGTTAACTGTTTTTTTTTTCTTTTAATTATCGTTTTTATTAGTATCAGTTCATGAAAATCACTTTTTTTCACTTTCAGTTTTCGTTATTTTGTTTGTTTTCCTCAACGATAATAACCTTGCTGAGTAAATAAATACATGTGGTGTAGACGCCTGAATAAATATAATTACACTAAAAATAAAATAATTAATTCTCTCTTTCTACCTGAGCTGCTTCTGTAGGACTGTCTGTTTTAATCCAGACAGAACTTCTCGTCTACAGGCTGTGAAAAGCTTTAGAAAAATACTCAATTCCAGCAATTCTACACTCAAAAATCCTGGTTAATAGGTGGAACTGAAATTCACAGACACTCAGTCTCTTAACTGTCTGAATTCCTCCTGTCGAGAGTTCACTTCCTTACAGTTCTGACATTCCTGTAAGGGTTTAAGTGTCAGAAAAGATTCCTGAAGCCCACCCTCGAAAAGACCCCCCACCCGAGATGATACTCCAGCCAGAACAACAGCTGCATCAGAACAACCAATCCTGAAGAAGAAGATCCTGATCAGTCAATCTCTGCTACACAGTGCAGGAGTTGGAATATTAACATAATTATTAACATTAGCCAATATGAGAAAGAGGCCTTCAGTTGCTTAGAAGTTACCCTGGGGCCCTTTGGGACTATCTGACTGTGGATTGGTGGAGATATTTCTAATTCAGCAGGCCTAACCCTTGGTTGCGAAAGCAGTAGCTAGTAGCTAAGTTAAATAAAGCTAAGCTAAGTAAAATAAAAACTGTGATAAAAAAAAAATCTTTTTTTAAAATTAAACAAGTGCTGGATGTTTCTCTACACAGATTTCTCTCCTGAAAACTGTTTATTTGTGTTAATAAAGCGCTTCCTTTTATTTACAGTAAGCTTAGATTCCTAAATTTCTCCAGCAATCAGGAGTATTAGCATTAGCGGCTAACCAACTGAATGGTGAAAAGTCTAGCGTGGTTAGCAGCTAATGCTAATGCCGCTCCAGCAGTGCTAGCCAAAGTTAGCAGCAGGTTACAGATAACAGATTACAGATACCGATAACACTTACCTCTGAACAGCGAAAGGGCTAGTGCGGTTAGTGGCTAATGCTAATGCTGCACATTATAATATGATTTTGCACAATTACGGCGGGGGAACTGCCTGCCAAAGCAATTATGTAGTGAATTTCTCTCTCTCAGTAGAGGAGAGTGTAAGAGAGACTCCCATTATGCTTGGTGAATCTTTCAAGTCTCTCATTTGTCCTGCTTTCTAAATGAAGCGGTTGCCAGATTCGGTTTTTCATGTGTAAATGTGACACTAGCCGGATTCCCTTCCAGCTTTTCAATTAAACTCAAGGTAAAAGCTGAAATGTTTGTGTGGAAAAATGTGAATAATTTGCGTAGTGTGTGCAAGAATAAAACTATCAACATTTTATTATTTATTAAATACTTTTAAATTACAGGAGAATAAAGACATAGAGAAAAAAATAGAATAGTTTATATACAGTATATTGGTTCATGATTTTAGCTAGAATACTGTCTGATATTAGCTTTATAGATTCTAGATGCAAAGAAACTCATAGACCTGGCTTATAACTCACTCACTCACTCGCTCGCTTATATTTAGCAGGTTGAAGCTTCTCCACAAGTGGGTGCTGTTAATACTCTAACAGATATTGGTGCTTCACATAAATGACATAAGTTTCCTTATGTTCTTTGATAAGAACATTTAGACAGCTAATCAGCCATATATGCAGTACATGTTATTCCTATACTGAAAAATGCCAAAAGTCACGGGACAGCAGCCTGCAAATGGATTGAACATTAATTATGAATCAGCTGCAGTTCTCTCCTCCACTTATTTATCTGGAGGAAAATGAGATTAAGAAATTTAAACTCCAATTAAAAGTCAAGTGAGGATTCAGCACTTTTCTCCAGCTCTTTCACCTCCTGTATGAGGTCTGTGCTGGAGAGGACACGTCTCTGGAGACGCTGGAACAGACAGAGGTGGAGTGGATGGAGGGATGGATGGAGGTGGAGCGAATAGAGAAGGGGGGAGGGGGGGGGTGGAGGCCCGGAGGTGTTGCTGAACAAAAGAGGCACCATGTGGGAGATATGATAGAGAACAGCCCCCATAACCACGCCTGGAGATGTACGATAAGGAAGCCCTTAAAGGCAGACACACACACACACACACACACACACTTCTGCCTGGTTTAACTTTCTTTAATCCCATTTTAACAGCAATATCATCTTAACTTAGGGACCGACCTTCATTTATGTCCGCTACACCATTATAAATAAAGAAAGTCCAGAAAAGGCTTTCTGAAGAAAGCATTGTGTCCCATGACTTTTGTCATGTCCTATTTTTTATTATTACACTTATAATCCGGTGCTCTTTATGTATGAATTTTACCAGTCAGGGATTAAGGAGCAGTAAAGCCACTCTGCTGAAGTACAGAGTTATAAGGGTGTGTTTTCAGTGAAGTTTCTCCAGCACTAAGGCTGGGTGCAGCAGCATTAGCATAAGCTGCTAACCATGCTAAGTGCTAGTTAGCTTTTTCGCTGTTCAGAGGTTAGTATATCAGATTACATTTCTGTAGTGTGTATCGTGTTTACCATGTTAAACCAAGCTCCAAAATCTATAAACTACAGACAACATTTCTCCCAAATTACAAATAAAAATATTCTCATTTAGAGCATTTATTTACAGAAAATGAGAAATGGCTGAAATAACAAAAAAGATGCAGAGCTTTCAGACCTCAAATAATGCAAAGAAAACAAGTTCATATTCATAAAGTTTTAAGAGTTCAGAAATAATCAATATTTGGTGGAATAATCCTGGTTTTAATCTTGGCATCATGTTCTCCTCCACCAGTCTTACACACTGCTTTTGGATAACTTTATGCTGCTTTACTCCTGGTGCAAAAATTCAAGCAGTTCAGTTTGGTGGTTTGATGGTTTGTGATCATCCATCTTCCTCTTGATTATATTCCAGAGGTTTTTAATTTGGTAAAATAAAAAAAAACTCATAGTTTTAGGTGCTCTCTATTTTTTGCAGAGCTGTAGCTATATTAGTGGTAACCTGCACCCATATTTTTCCACTCACCTGTACACTTATACACCTGTTGACTGCTTTATGAAGTCATTATTCAATGATTTTAAATGTGTTATGAAGCTCCTATGTAGTAGGTACACTTCAAATAAACATTTCAGCCAAAAGCAATAAATGTACATTGTGATAATTCTTTAGTATTTCTGTGGTTTTGCTCAAAGGAGCTCTAATCTCTCTTTTATTTTAGCGTACCGGACGTCCACCCAGCAGCTGCAGGCCACGCTTTAGCTCCTTCCTATTAACAATCAAAGCGCTCGCTAACGTGCCTCAGCGTCCTCGTCCTTCAGCTTCCTCTTCACACGAGGGCCGAGAACCCACAACCCTCAGTAAACAAAAGCAAGAGCGGGAGAAAACGCTCCCCTTCACTGAAGCGCAGCGTCGCGTTCAGTCTCTAAAGGATCACACATCCAGCGCTCGCTCACACATCATCTAAACGTCCAAAACAGCACTTCCCAACAACAGCCGCAGAAATAATCTCTTCACCCCAGCCTCAGGTGTGTGTGTCTTCTATTCTTCGCCTTCACGCTCGATGAATTATGGGTAGAAAATCGTTTCATGGGTTTGCAGTGGTGTTAAATAAATTCCATGAATTTAAATTAAACATTCAGTGTAATCTCCCCTTCATATTCCCGAGCTGCAGTCAAACAATGCCTCCAACAGCTTCTCAAATAGCTGCCGAGGACGATAAGCTACGACAGGAAGACTCGCTCTGACATCCAACACCCCCCGCCATACACACACACCCCAACACACACACACCCCAAAACACACACACACACCCATGTGTTTTACAGGAAACGGACAATTAAAGAACTATCTTACTTTGTTATAAGTCTTCAGACCACAATTAAACTCGAATCATTGCCAGCAGGTACCAAAGACACCACTGAGACACCAATGAGACACCACTGAGAAACCACTGAGACACCTCAGAGACACATCTGAGACACCACTGAGACACCACTACCAGTCAGGTATTAAGGAGCAGTAAAGTCACTCTACTGAATACAGAGTTACAAGGATGAGTTTTTAGCGAAGTTCCTCCAGTACTAAGGCTAGGTGCAGCAGCATTAGCATTAGCCGCTAACCACATCGCTATTTAGCCGTTCAGAGTTGAGTATATTGGACTGTAATCTGCGTGATTACTGTGTGTGCATTAATGTCCCACTAGCGCTGTGGTTAGCAGCTAATGCTAATGCTGCTGCACCCAGCCTTAGTGCTGGAGGAACTTGTTTAACTTTAAGAATTACAGTTTTCTTTACTTAGCCGCTTCCCCTACATGGCGACACACTTGCTCACTTTAATGTAGCATCCTTACTAGTGTCGGTTAGTGCGCTTTATAATCTTGTGCACCTTATAGTACGAAAAATAAGG
Organism: Astyanax mexicanus; assembly: GCF_023375975.1. NCBI lineage: Eukaryota > Metazoa > Chordata > Actinopteri > Characiformes > Acestrorhamphidae > Astyanax > Astyanax mexicanus. The sequence continues at coordinate 45,347,190 of NC_064425.1, forward strand.
TTAGTTAGAGGTGTTAGGAGAGTTAGTGCTCTTTGAAGAGCTCGGTCTTTAGGAGGTTCCTGAAGGTAGAAGTAGAGCTCAGTGAGCAATGGGGTGATATGTGCCCGTTCTGGACAGGCTGTATAACCAAGAACTGTACTATAAAAACATCTTAACAGCCTCCAAGCAAGCCCTTAGCAACAGCTTAGCAATACCTTAACAACACCTCATCAACTGACCCATTTCTACAGCAACTACCTAACAAAACTTTAGGAATATCCACCCCCTATATCAAAGCAACGATGGATTCTATTTGTACATCTTTTTTGTAATTATAAACATGTAATAACAAGCTATTACCTTATTGTTGCAACAAGTGAATATATTATATATTCAGCTTATATATTTTAAATACATTTACCTTTATCTTATTACACATGTATTACTATTACTTCCATTGAGATGCATGTGTGTGTATCAACTTCAGGTGCTAAACTACAACAGTTCACATGTAAAGTGAATAATTCACCAGTATTTACACTGTGATTGCGCATTGTGTTTGTCACGTACATATAAAGTCACTTAATATAAAGTTTGGCCTTGATAACTTTAATATCTTTAGTGCGTCAGTCCAAATCGAATGCACTGAGAGCTGTAGGGAAACAAGGTTCTGTACAACAGGTAATAGATAAGACTAAAAATACATCTGACTGCTTGTCTAAGCACAGCCTTGAATGTCAAAATGGCTGACATGTCAAAACAATGCCTCAGTAATGTTTTCCCCATTGCCTCAAATGTAGGTTGGCAAGACCTGCTTCGTGCCTAAACTCCAGTTCCAGCATTAAATCTGCAAAGCTATCTAACCATCCATATTTAACAACAGATGGGCAAACTGACAGACAACTTAGAAAGAATAATAGAAAAATAAAGAAATCCAGGCTTCTAAATGGCTGTTATTGTTCAGTTTGTTTTAAAGCTAGGTTATATGCTTTTGTTCCATTTTTTTATATATTAGGTAAGAATGTCCTAAATCACATAACATGATCCAACAGCTGGACTAGCAAGACCAAAGTTGGTCCACCAAGCCAGTTAAACAGAATGACCAACACAACACCAAATTTATACCAAGTAAACACACCTGAACAGCATGACCAGCAACACCAAGCTGTTTTACTATCATCATCAACCTGGTGGACCAGCTCAACCAACATGAATACCAAGTCCAAGCTGGTCCACCATCATGACCAAGTTGATCCAACAGCTGCATCATCAAGACCAAATTTGGTTAACCAACATTAATAGCAAGACCACATTGGTCCACCATCATAACTAAGCTTATCCAACAGCTGAACCAACCCAACGCCAAATTTGTCACCAAGTAGCCCGAACAGTATGACTAACAAGACCACACTCTATTACTGTCATCATCAAGCATAACCAAGCTGGTCAACCAACATGACCAGCAAGATCAAGATGATCAACCAGAATTACCACTCTGGTGCACCATCATGACCAAGCTGATCCAACAGCGGAACCAGAAAGACCAAAGTTGGTCAACCAACATGACCAGCAAGACCAGGCTGTTTTACTGTCATCATCAATCTGGTGGACCAGCATGATGAGTAGTTTAATCTGAAATATTAGCCATATAATGCTAATTACCACTGCTATGAAGAAATGCTGTCCCTGCTGCTGCTCCATGCTGTTTATACATTAAGTGAGGTATGTGTAGGGTTCACTGCTTTCAGCGATACAGATATATATGCTGGAACACAGAATCTTTTTGCTTTGACCAATCAGAGGACAAGATGTGCTCACATGGTTTATTGGTACATATTTTGGTGCGTTTAGGATTATGCCTGTGTGAAACCAAACCAAACCAATCAGAGGGAGAAACGCTCCAAATATAAAAAACTTGGTGTGAAAACACTCTAACATGTCCACCATAACCACCATAAGCTTGTCGAACAACATGACCAGAACGACCACTCTGGTCCACCATAAGGACCACGCTGATCCAACAGCTGCTGTAGAACTACGAACATTCTGGACCTAGTCAACCAACATGACCACCATCACCAAGCATGACCAAACTCAAACAAAAGTTCATTACATGCTGGTCTAGGCCTGGTCAACCAGCTTTTCTACAAGTATAGAGTATATTTTCACCTGGATAATCAGCTTTTTAACCATTTTGATCATCAAAGATCAGCTTGGTCCAGCTCAATCTGTTCTTTTTCAGCAGATTGGAAAGCTCCATTTCACATTTAAACTCTAAAACCAGTTTAAAAACGATGACTTTAATGCTGCTTACCGTCGTCGGAGTCGGGCAGGATGGTGATCCTGGTGGTGGAGAACTCCTGGCCCAGCCGGCCTCCCATGGGCATGCTGAGGGTGATGTTAAAGCTCTCCTCTGCTTCATACAGAGAGTCGTCGATCACCACCACCCGGCACGTCTTCTCCGTCTCGCCTCGGTCGAAGCGCAGGACGCTGCCGTGCTCCTCGGGCCGCGAGATGTAGTCCGAATACGACAGGACGGTGGTGGGGACGGTGCCGGTGGCCGTGCCTGAGGGCAGAAACTGAACGTGAACCAACAAATCAAAGAAGCTTAAAGTACATTATTTTATAAGATCTTCCTTTTCTAACAGTGGAAGTTTAGTATTGAAACTTCTAGAAACTTTCCTAGAAAGAGTTCAAATCAGAGATATTCCAAAAATACTGTATTAATGCAAACAAAACAAGTGAAAAAGGTGAAAAAAATATTACAGAACAGCGAATATGAAAGAAAATTCAAGGAATAGAAGTTTGTAAATGTATCATGAAGTGTTTCCTCAGTAGAATACTGTACACTTGTATACTGTATATAGTTCAGTTTCTGAATCAGTTTCTCTGATTGTGCTATTTATAGGTTTATGTTTGAGTAAAATGAACATTGTTGTTTTATTCTATAAACTACAGACAACATTTCTCCCAAATTCCAAATAAAAATATTCTCATTTAGAGCATTTATTTACAGAAAATGAGAAATGACTAAAATAACAAAAAAGATGCAGAACTTTCAGACCTCAAATAATGCAAAGAAAACAAGTTCATATTCATAAAGTTTTAAGAGTTCAGAAATAATCAATATTTGGTGGAATAACCCTGATGGTTTTTAATCACAGTTTTTTTTCATGCATCTTGGCATCATGTTCTCCTCCTCCACCAGTCTTACACACTGCTTTTGGATAACTTTATGCTGCTTTACTCTTGGCGCAAAAATTCAAGCAGTTCAGTTTGGTGGTTTGATGGTTTGTGATCATCCATCTTCCTCTTAATTATATTCCAGAGGTTTTCAATTTCTGATATATATTTCAAAAGTGCCATAAGAAGATATTAATATTGTATTAAAACACAGCATCTATTTTTAAATATTAGTTTGGTGTAAAGATTGTAAAGATTGGTGTCAGACACTTTTTATTGTCATTCTGATCGCATGAAAATTATGATTTTTATTCCTTCATTTTGAAATAAAAAAAATCACAATATATTTTCTTGCTCATATTTTTTGAATCTTAATCATATATATAAATATATATAAACTCAATATGTAGAATCTTAACTCCTGTATCTCGTGATACATATGCTATTTCCACATTCCAGCCAATACACAGCTCTAGTATTCAGGCAATAAATATTAAAACTGAAGATAAAGCTGTGTGCAGCTCTCGCGCTCCTGCTCTCACACTCCTCTTTTACTCTTTTACTACTTTTATGTTGTAACAGAAACCTGGAACTGTGAACTACTGAGATATAGTACCTTCTTCACACACAGTGCCTGAAACCTGCTACATCTATCACTCAATCAACAGCAGCAGCAAAGCTTCACCTGCTCCAGGAAAATGCTACCGGCAGATGTTGATGTGTGTGTGTGTGTGTTTTAATGAGTACATAAGCATGCATTTCTCACTTTCCAAAATGCACGTCTGTCTATCTGCATCTACATCATCACTCTTGGCTGCAGTAAAAGTGTTAATGTTCCTCAGATCTGAATAAATATTCTCATTTTGTTTTTTGCGAATCATCTAAAAGCGTGTTGTCGAGGAGCCGCTCCGATATGAGATGTGAAGACAGCATTTAAATGAGCACATCTGCTCTGATTTCTGCAGCATTAAAAGTGCAACTTCCGTTTCACACAGCTTTTTAAACGTCAAATTTATATCAAATAGACTTTTTTTGGATCTTAATGATGGACAAATGAAAAATTAGACTGGCGTAAAAATCCAAAGTTGTACAGATGTTATAAAATATAGTCATAAAATATTGAAAAAAACAACAACACGGGATTCACATCAAACTTTAACATTAGACAGATGTTGAATTTTAGCTACTCAACACCTTGATGTCGACTTCAACATCTAAAAACATGGGCTGTAAATGTTAAAGAGTAACGCTGTAACGCTGCGGAGTCGGGCTTGATTCAGACGTCCAGCTCCGACCCAGATAGAGAGCTTTGGGGCAGGAGACACATGAAGCACATGGAGCAGATAGGACACTCGAACTCACTCTGCCGGTGTTACACTTACTTATTTATTAATTCACACATGAGCTAATGATGCACCAAAGCACATTTACGGCATTACTTACCGAATACTGGCTGGTACATGCCTGTATTTCCCCCAGGCCATTTAAACGCTCATCCCCCCATTGTGAGCATGTGTGCAACACTTCCTGAGGTTTTTATGCTCAGCATATTCAGTTCTAATTAAGAAATCCTTACAACTAAGCTGAGATGTTCACAATAAAATAAAATAAAAACTTTCCTAAACCTCTAGCTTTATGTTTTTAACACTTAAACATACAAGTATATACTAGTACTTTAATTAACACCACTAATATAAACATATCAACAATTTTTACATTTCTTACATTCGTTATTTTAATTTATCACATATTGTTGTTGTATATAATCTAAATATATATATATATATATATATATTTTGCGATTGACATTACTAATCTAAATTCATTTTAAGCATTTAATCACAGCTGGTATATTTTATTTTATACGGTGCACCACGTTTATGTCACGTCTTGGCCTCGTCTCGTGTCTCTGTGTGTCTTCCCCACGTGACCTGTGCTCCTCTGTGTCTCCCGTCTCAGTACTTTTCCACCTGTGTCTAATTTGTAGCTCCGCCCCTTCCCCAGGTGTTTCCAATTCTAGTGTGTTTTATGTTACTATAAATAGCCCTCCTCTGCCACCTTGTCCTCCGTCGGTCTTTGCACCTTCCCCCGTTGTCTGTCACGTCACGTTATTGCTTTCTCCACGTCGTTGTTTTCTTATTTACTCGCTCTTGTTTATTTATCGGTGACGTTATTTCTAGTTACGTTTATTTTCCTGTTTGTTTCTTTGTTTACTTTGTTTACGTATTTATCCTCGTGTATATCCTCTGCCCTGTTTAGTTATTATCAGTCTAGCTTTGCTTTTGTTGTTCTTCCTGTTTGTTTGTTAGTTTATCTCTCGTTTGGTATTGTTACCCCTCGCTTGTTTTGGTTTGCTTCTCTGTTCTATGTTTACTTGTTTATTTGCTTATTTGTTTAATAAATCTTGCCTTACCCGCTTTTACGTCCGCCTCCCGTCTGGTCCCACGTTACAGTTTATAGTGTGGTTACTCTTTCAGATATATTTGAGTGGTTTAGAATCTTCTGTGTGACCATCTTCTATAAAATATTTTGTAATTGTTAGCTAAATAAAGGTGCATTAAGTTATATGAAATTGTCTTAGTGCTGTATAAAAGAGATATACAGTATTTATAGCATATGTTACTGACTGATGTTCATTACAAGGAGACTAAGTCTATAGTTGGTATATGTTCATTCATTAGATTCTATCTATCTATCTATCTATCTATCTATCTATCTATCTATCTATCTATCTATCTATCTCTCTATCTCTCTATCTATCTATCTATCTATCTATCTATCTATCTCTCTATCTATCTATCTATCTATCTATCTATCTATCTATCTATCTATCTATCTATCTATCTATCTATCTATCTATCTATCTCTCTATCTATCTATCTATCTATCTATCTATCTATCTATCTATCTATCAAAGGGTTAAAGTGTACTTAATATAAATTAAACTTTTATTTAACTACCTAAATTTGTTAGTTGAGCATCAATCAGGTCATAAAATGAACCATGGAAGTTAAGTGTTACCAATGAATTAATGAATTAATGATTTTAATGGTTTGACAGCTCTAGTATTGAGTTAAATACTCTGTATCGTGATTTTATTTTGTTGTAAATATCATGATATACACTGATGAATGCCAGTTTCATCATTCAGGGTTCATACAGTTTTTAATCAAGAAATGTTCATGAATCATCCAGGCCTTCAAGGTAAATTTCCATGACCAGGCAATTGTTAAAACATCAGTCCAGACATGGAAAATAAAACCCAAAAACTTAACTAAAACTATAATAATAATTTATTACAGTTGGCCTAAAATGTATTTTATTTACAAAAAAAAACGTGTCATGTGTGTCAAATCCTGAGAGCTCCATTGTGTAAGGGTTAAATTAAGGGTTAAACTAACTCTGAGCTGATTTGTAGACAAATTTTCATGATTTTTCACCGTATCGTCCAGCCCTACCTTGCTGTGTGTAACAGATGACCATCAGCTCCTGACTGACGTCTCCTGACCTGCGGACGGGGATCAGCAGCTCCCCGATATCCTCCTCAATCGAGTACGTATCTGAGGGGAAGAACACTGTGGACTCTACAGAGAGGAAGAGGAAGAGGAAGAGGAAGATCAGTACTCAGTAATACAGTCAGTCTTCAGTCCTGAACTGGAGCAAATCTGCAGTGAGAGCAGTTAAACGCAGCACTGTGTGAGATATAAAACTACACGCTCGGTTATTAATGGAGGAGCAGAGCTCTCAGGGCTCTGAAACTTCCTGAAGGTTTGAGGTTCTTAAGCTGGTAAACATGCTGTTATGTGCAGTGCATGCTGGGACAGCAATCGATACGGTACAGCTCGGCTCCTGGAGGAACAGGACTGCTGGAATGAGCTATAAAAGCTGAAAATGCCTCAAATCTAATGCTAATCGTGTTCAGCTCTGTGCTGCAGGCAGAACTCTTACAGTCTGAGCTGAAACATCAGCGTTCTGAATGAAGAGCCGGATTTTATTCCTGTTTTCCTCTCGACTCGGATCCCCGGCGGTCTCGGTTCATAACCTCTCAAACAACTCCACAGCTGTAGAGTAAATATATATATATTTATATATATATTATATATATCAACTCCCTTTCACATACAAGCTGCTACTAAAATACAGAACCAGCCAAACAAGTGGACACAACGTCTTATTTAAGGTTTTTATATTTTTATTATATATATTTTTTATTTTAAGTGATCTATCAGATTATGAAGGAACACATAAGGAATCATGTAGTAACTTAAAAAGACTTTCAGCGTTTTCTCCGGTTTCTAACGTGCATTCCAGCTTCACGTCTCTTGGACTGCAGCCCAAGACTGGTAAGCAATAATGGCGGGTAGTTACGGCTATATCTGGAACTGATTCTACATAAAACAACACAGTTTAGAGCTCTCACCAACGTTTAGAGCTCTCGTTATCAGACCCTGACGAGGGTTTTCGTCTACTTGCAGCACAAAGCTAATTATATCCTCAGTTCCAGGTATTCAGTCTCAGTAAAGCTCTGCTGAACACAGTCTGAACACCCTGCCCACTCACCATCTCCAGGGTCCACTATCTCCACCACGGCTGCCTGAGGGAACTCCAGAGCTCCCATCACGGGCTCGGAGAGGAGAATCTGGAAGCTCTCGGACTGCTCGTACAGGTTATCGCCGAGGATCCGCACCTTCCAGGTGGCGCTGGTCTGACCCGGGTTAAACTGGACCTGTTTCTGGGCTTTTCCTCGAAAGTCTTTGTCCTTTTCTGCTGTTCCATCTTTGGTAGCGATACCTTAAAAGGATGATGAAAGGAGAAGATACAGTAGGTTAGGGATGGCTAATCATACGTCACAATATGAATTGATGGATGGATGGATGGATGGATGGATGGATAGATATGCACATGTGCACCAGTTCACTCTATCTTATAAACAGTGTGGTTGTGTAGACTGTTTATTTTTTGCTGATTGCATCATCTACTGCAATGTTATACCGAGGTTTATAGCATAGATCGGCAATAGGCGGCCCACGGGGCAGATGTGGCCTGCAAGCATGAAACATCTGGTGCATGAGGTTGTTTGAACTACAATAAACGATAATAATACAAAAATAATTACATAAAATGCTTCTCTGGTGAGCTTTTGTTTACATTCCTCCCCCGTCTCTCTCCGTCGCTCGGAGTAACTTTAGTTTCTGCCCGTTCTTGTTTTTTTGCTCGTTCTCGGGCTCCCTATCTCCTTATAAGGGCGTTTTTTTTTTCGGCCGTGTCCCAATTCACTAGCTGGGGCAGCGATAGTGTATTGGAGCGCGACCCTGACGACACAAGTTCGATCCTGGGTGAGGAGCGGTGTGTTTATATATTTTTTTAATCCTTTCTTCTTGGGTTTACCTGCTTTGAGATCAACTGTTCTGCAATTGGGTTCAACAACCCTCTGGGCTGGAGAGCTACTAGTCTATATCTATATCTATATTTCACAGTTTTAAATAAATTAGGTTTGTGATGTTGGTTGGTTTCCCCTCTCCATTAGTGACATAAGCAAAATATTCACTCCTCGAGGAGACTTCACTCCTCGAGCCCGTTTTGTCCACAAGTTCCAGACCAAAAGAACGTCTTTTATCTCTATTCTAGTCTTGAACACTGGACGATAGCATTTAGCAGCACTTACCTACAGTAAGTCATATTTCCATGTACATTTACATTTATGTCATTTGGAAAAACTTTAGATTATGTTTTAGATGCATAGCATCTAACATGGATGAGCATTGTCCTGTTAAAATAGTGCACAAGAGAGTGTTGAGAAGAGGTAAGTCCACTGGAGGCAGCATTTTCATAATTGTATGAATTTGCACCCAGACCATGACACCAGGCCTGGATCTTGGCAAGGATTTGTTGGTGATCTCCACCAAGACAAATGCAAGGATCACCTTCAGTGATGAGAGAGTCTCACTTCCATCACGTACACAAGTATGAGTGTCCTCAAGATATTCCCTGAGGAAACTCTCCTTAATCTGTTTACACACTGCTGTTCCATCCCTTTTTATGGCTTCTTAAAGTATAGTATATATAACTTTTATACAGAAATACACAAAAAACACTTTTCAGAAAGCTGTATCAGATCCTGCATGCAGGTCTATTTTACTGTGTTCGGCGAGCCTCCGGCAGAACGGTCACTAGAGACCTCGTGGAAAGTGTGAGGCTACAGCTCAAAAACTAAACCTTCAAACTACAAGAAATAAAGTGTGAAGTTATGTGAAGTTATATTTGCACGCTCTGCAGTGAGTCAGGTAAAAGAAAGCTCTTTCTAGCTCGACAATTGTTTACCGTAGCGCTTTATTACAGGAATAGCTCTCGCTCTTCGTCTGTCACAGCAGTCCTCTCACTAGAGCTCAGCCCTGAGGACAACATCTGCTCCAAACGAGTCGGGATGCAAAACAAATCAGATAATAATATCAAGCAGTGACAGATTGTTTTAAGTGCTTCCCCCAACATCGTTCCTCTGGCAATCGCTTCAGTTGACTGGAGAATTTGGCACCTGGAAGAAAACCTGCATCATTTTTCTCCTCCTATTTCCCATCCGGCGCTCCAATGGATCAAGGTAGCGGCGCTTATGAAAGGCATTGTACTGTAGGGTCTGGATGGACAGCGCCATGTGATGCAACTCTCAAGCAATAAAAGCATTGTGGCTTCAAAGTAATCGGCCCGACGTCCACCGGAGAGCCAGAGAGAGCGCGAGAGAGAGCGCGAGAGAGAGCGAGAGAGAAAAAGAGAGAAAGATAATCAAGATATCTCTGGAGGCTAGCGCTACAGTTCTTGGCCAGAGTCCCTCTCTCTCTTTCTCTCCCCCCGCCGGAGATGAGCTGTTTGTGAGCGCGGCTGTCCGCCGAGGTTATTGCGAGCACGCTCGGCTGACAGCGCCTTCACCGTGCCAGCTGGATCGTGGCAGGGGGCGCCAGGCTTTTGCTGTCAACTAGCAAGGCACCGCTCAACACGGGCGCCTGTGGTAAATAAAACATACTCGCCTACAGCCTGAAGCTTCGGTCATTCGCAAAAATAGAAGCAGGGAAAGTTCACGAGTGAGGGAACAACGCGGAGCTGCCGAGGACGTCTTTCATAGGGAATTAATTGAGATGAGCTGAGAGGGTGAAAGCCTAAATGCATACAGTACCTACAATAATTGCTAGTGGCCTCATTACCTTCTTTCAAACTTTGCACCCTCCTCTTTCTGTGTGTGCATTTGACATTCCTCAATCCTCAGTGCAAAGTGTGTATAAGCGATATTTTATAGAAGATAGAAGTGCAGTGCATGGTTAGAATTGACCGTGCAATCAGACGTGCATACTGTGTCACTCAACCAGTATGTGCTTAATTGGGGAAAAACATAGTGCATCCAACAAGACCATTAGGCTCAAACACTTGACTTTGGCCATGTTCCAGCAAAGCTAACAAATGCTGCACTGATCTGTGAAATATGCGTGTGAGGACTCCTTCATTTAATTTGGATGTAAGTCCCTTGTCTGTTCGAAAGGACAATTCTAGACAGACGCCGCCGGTCACAAACACTGGCTCTCACTGCACTTTTCACTATGGGTAGTACATAGTTGTGTACATAGTTCTCTACAGACACAAATATTGACTATTTGCAAAAATAGAAGCAGGGAAAGTTCACGAGTGAGGGAACAACGCGGAGCAGCCGAGGACGTCTTTCATAGGGAATTAATTGAGATGAGCTGAGAGGGTGAAAGCCTAAATGCATGCAGTACCTACGACGATTGCTAGTGGCCTCATTACCTTCTTTTAAACTTTGCATCCTCCTCTTTCTGTGTGTGCATTTAACATTCCTCAATCCTCAGTGCAAAGTGTATATGAGGAATGTCATGGAAGGCATTGCCACCCCCAGTGGACAGTGCAGTGCATAGCTATCATTGGCCGTGCAATCAAACAATCAAGTCTGGTAGAAATCACATCCATTATTATATGAGCACATTTCCCCCACTTTAGCCTCACTCCATTGGTCGCCCATATGTTAGGATTTTAGGATTCATTTTAAAATCCTTTTATTTACTTTTAAATCCCTTACTGGTCTTGCCCCACTCTATCTATCAGAGCTGCTACACACCTATACAAGCCCACCCGCTCACACCTAGGTTAGGGATTAGTTTATCACCGCACATTACACAGGTTTCCACACTATCTAGTTTTAAATCACTTCTTAAAACCCACCTCTTCTCCTTAGCTTTTGACACAGTGTTGAATGTATGGGTTGTCGTATTTATCTATTTCTATTTTTATTATTTTTCTTTTATTTTATATGTACAGCACTTTGCCCTTTACTTTGAAAGTGTTAAAGTGCTATATAAATAAAGTTGGATTGGATTGGACTGGATATTGGAGGAAGCCCCACAAAACATACTGTATCACTCGACCAACATGTGCTTACTTTAGAGCTTAGATCGGGCCCCAAAAACTGTCATTATGAGCCCGAGCCTGATTTAAACCCAACATTTTTTTAGTAAGTAGAGCGTAGGACTAAGCTTTTTAAAGTAATTTAAAGTAATTGCTAAGCGAAATCTGTTCAGAATGATGTTTATTAACATTGCAACACTGAAGAAGCATAGACCTATAGTAGTAGTAGTAGAAGCCTGTAGTATTGACCATTTGCACAAGTGAAGAAACAACATGAATCATGAGCTACATGCGTACCCAAGATTGGCCATGCTCTGCACTTTCAACTTTGGCTAGTAATGCCTACAAAATTACCTACAGCCTGAAGTCTTAACCATTTGCAAGAACATCAAGCAGGAAAAGCTCACAAGCAAGGACGCGACACAACGAAGCAGCCGAGGATCATCTTTCCCAGGAAACTAATTGAGATGAGCTGAGGGAGGCAGCGGGAGGAGGAGCTGCTGCTACTACAGAAACCTGAAATTCGGGAGGCGTACTGATGTGTTGTCATGCAGACACACAGAGAAATCAGGCCTCTGAAAGAAAGAAAAACAAGATTTGATACTTTGAAGCAAAAAGAAAGAAAGGATCGCTTTGATATGGAGGAACAGACGCAGCGGAGAGGAACAGCGCTGCCTCGGTCTGCCCACACACGTGCCCGAATAAAATAAAATTAGCTCAACAGGGCCTGAAAAAAACCTCTTCAAAGAGAAAGCCTGCGAGACGCGGAGGAAACAGTTCCTTTCAGCTGCTTTAAAACTGGATCTTCCTCACAACAGGAGAGAGGAGAACCGCCGAGCTTCAGAAGTCCGGAAGTCAAGCAGCATTGGAGAAGATCTCAGAGTTAATATGCAGACTCAGCAGGAGGATCAGACCTTACCAGAACCGGAACCAGTGGAGGTCTACCAGTGGACGATCCGAACTCTGATTATTCTCCTGAATCAGGAGGTTCCTCACTACTTTCCCAGCCAGGAGACTCCCCTCCATGACCACCCAAATGGAAATTTAATGGGACTCTTCCTCTGCTTTCTAAAACAACTCATGTTTTCATTATATCATCTCATACTTCTGAGGTCAGGACCTTTAAACTCCAACTCCTCAAAAGTCAGACTTCTGAAAATAAACTTTCCCACTAGAACTCAGCCTCAGCCCATGGTGACGTGGTCTTAATGAGACTCTATGTCTTAACTTTCTTAAATTTAAAGAGCTTATACTTCTTTTTGTTTTGTTTTTCTTGCCTAAATCAATTCATATCATATTGCAGCGGAGACTGCTAGAAACCTAGAAACACAAGTTGAAGTAGACACTAAAAAAACAAACAGAATTTATTGTAAATAAACTAAATTACTGCTCTTATTGCTACTTAAGCCCCATTAAGCCGGACACTCTAAAAGCCTAATATATGAGGGATTTGATGGGGTGATTTATATAATAAACACAATGTTGTTTTTATCTTGGGAATTCCCTGAAGTTTCTGAAGCAGACTGAGAAAAGTCCTGTCCTAAATGCTCCCATTCACATGACGATTAACAAAGGTACAAACAAACACATACTGAGCTCTAGAAGATTATCAATGTTGCACAACAAGAAAGATATAAATATATACTTTAATATATACTTTTCTATTAAGTTATAGGTATTGTATCTATCTATTAATTAGACTGTAAAAACTGAGAAGACTTGAGATTTGACCACAATTAAGAAGATTTGACTTCAGACTCAATTACAAATACAAATTACTGTGGCAAAACTGTTCTAATTTTACTGGTTTGTTTTTCTGTTGTTTTTCCTGTTTTGTTCTGGGTCAATTTGACCAGTTTAAAAGTTTAAAAATCTAGGAAAAAAAGCTTGCCTTAATAAATATAAAAATGTCTCATTTCACATATTTACAACCACCCCTGCAAAAACTAAAACTAAAACAAAATGATAAAAAAAACTATTTCTTATTGTTGCTGTCCAATGAAAAAACAACAACTTTACAGGAGAGAGAAGAAAAACCTTCTAAACTTTCAATAGAATTCAGTGTAAAAAGAGTTAATTTCAGGTCATTTTGAAGAGTTTCTATTGTTCTGTTCATCAGTACATTTTAGCACAGTGTAAGGGACAGTTTGTCTGTTCAAATTATGTAGTAAAATAAAAAATTGTTAAAAATGAAGATACTTATTTTTCATTGGACAGCAGCGATATGTAGTAAAATAAAAAAAATATGATTGAATTATCCAAATTGAAGCATTACCTGTTAGAGGTAAGGAACACCATTGCAGTAAATATTGATAGAATAATTAGTAATGGAGTTAGTCATGAAATTGAGCCATTGCTTAAATATTGCTGATGGCCAGAACAATCATTTGGAATGTACTGAAGAATAAGAAAGTCGTCACTGGTGTACTAAGTAACAGATTCCAGGTCTGGGTGACTGAATGCTGCACTACACTATTAAGAGTCCTTGGGCAAGACTCCTAACTCTAACTCTACCCAAATCAGTAATAGGAATAGTCTTAAATAGTTTTAAATCCAGATCCAGACCAGACTTTTACCAGCTCCATCCGGTACGAATACTTCTGCTATCCTTGTTATCCTTGAATTAGTAATTCTGGCCTTGAAAGACCACAATCAGTGCAGGTCTATCAGCAGAGGTGCAGCGCGCGCTGATTCATCACTTCTTTTTTCCTAACTGTGAGCCGGAAACTCCTCTCTATGACCACCCAAACAGAAATGCAACAGGACTCAGACTCAGCCTTTCTGAAAAGCAAATCTTGTCTTAGTTATGCCAACTCAAACTTTTGAGGTCATGATCATTAAACTGTAAAGTCAGACTAGAGAAATACATTTCTGAGGTTAAAACAGACTGGAGAAAAGTTCGAATTCTTCATGCCATCTCAAACTTTTCAGGTTCTGATCATTAAAGTGTATAAAAAAAAACTTCTCAAGTCAGACTTGAGAATTACATTTTAAGGCCAACATTAAAATGATACACTGGGAACTGCGGCTTTGGTGAACTCAGAATTACACCGACATGCTGGATATCTTTAATTATATGACTGGTATCATGCTCCCTGACATTAACTATATTTTCACTATAATGGAAGCTAAATAATGTTGCATGGAATAAAACCTGTAAACCTGCACTGAACTCACATGTGATTTATGTCACAGTGCTGGTCATGATCATTACCACTCACTGCACTGTCCACTGTGGGCGGTAATGGGTGGCTGAATCCTGCATTACACCAATAAGAGTCCTTGGGCAAGACTCCTAACACTACACTGGCCTAAATCTGTAAAAGAAATAACCTTAAAAATAGGAAATCATCCAAAACCATTACTCAAATATTGCTGATGTCCAGAACAACAGTTTGGAATGTACTGAAGTATAAGAAAGTCGTCACTGGTGTAGTAGGTAACAGATGCAAGGTCTGGGTAACTGGATGTTGTGCTGCACCAATAAGAATCCTTGGGTAAGACACCTTCTATGACACACATTAGCATGCTGAATAGTGTTCAATCTTACACGATAACTCATACCAGCTCATCTGTGAAACACAGTGGAGGTAGAGTCATGGCTTAGACTTAGAAGAATGGAGTAAGACGCACTGTTCCAATACTTTTGGAGGGGACTGTAACTAGCCTAGCTGTTCCTCTCCATTAAAGTTCTTTAAATCTTTATGTTCCTTTCTTTTTAAGAGCGAAGAACAGAGCGTGGAAGTGAAGTCTCCCCTGCAGCGAGCTGTTTGTGAGAGTTAAATATAAAGGTTTGAGGAAATGATTAACTTTTTGCTTCTTTCCACCGGAGCCAGATGGTAGAAAACGTGTGAAAGGAAGAGAAGGCTTTTTTCCACCAAAGGAATTCATGGAATATAAAAGGCTTTTCATAGCAAAAACCCACATATAGTGCTTTAAGTGCTGGCATTAAGTAGCACTGGAGGAGATGAGTCATTTCTTTAGACCACCTTTGTGTTTGAATTTGGCGTCTCACTTCAGTGCAGGTACTCGGAATGAGATGGATGAAATGGTATGAAAAAGAAATATCCTACCAAGACCGAAATCACTGGAATGAGCACATTTTTTTGGGCACTGGTTCAACTTTGAGTCATTTCCGCTTATTTAAAATGAATAAAATACAATAATACACATTTAAAGCATTGCATGATTTAAGTATTACAATTTAATTGATGAAAACATAAAGTAGTTCTCTTAACATCTGTAAAGCCGTACCGCCAATAGATTAATAAACTATTTGGAGCAAAATACTGTAAATATGAACCTTCTGGCAGCATGTCTAATGACAGGTTTGGGTTAGAGTGGTATAAACCACCATTTCTGGTTATTAACTGGATCTGAAGAGCTTAAATATCCAAAAATAATGAGTTTTGAAAAATTGGGGTGTTCTAAAACTTTTGACAGGTAGTGTCCCTTTACATAGAGCTGGGCGATTAATCGATTTTATCGATAAATTCAAATTTACAGTTAAGGACGATGTGTTTTTATGAAAATCGGTATTCTCAGAGTTTTAATTTCCACTTCCCTGTGGGTTCCTGTAGTTCAGAGTGAGCTTCATTTCTGCATACAATATTACCTAATTACAATTACTTACTTTGTACAATATTACCTAATTACAATTACTTACATGTACAGGTACATGTAGCTAGAGTAGCTAGAAGAAATTAAAAATGCAACCCAAAGCCTTGGTTTTAGGAGGTTAAAGAGTGATTTTATCTTAGTGATAATCAGTGAACAGTACATTAAAAACTAATGTTAATCACACTTACTGACAAAAGACGTTTCTCCAAGATATCCTCTCCGTCTCAGCACCACCTCCAGCACCTTCACCTCCTCATCCACCAGGTAATACTCCTTCTCCAGAGAAATCCAGGCCCAGTTCAGCCGGAACTGCTGCTTCTTCAGCTTGTTTCCTCCTGAACACAATAAAATAATAATGAAAACATGTATAAGTTATACTAATTTATTTTCTTATAAATACAGTGTTATTGTATTGTATTTTACAATTTCTTTTATTTATTTTTACACACACAGAGCACATAAGACTCACATTAACAATGGCGAAAGAGCTAGCGCTGTGGTTAGCAGCTAATGCTAATGCTGCTGCACCCAGCCTTAGTGCTGGAGAAACTTTACTGAAACTCCTGTATAACTCTGTACTTCAGTGGAGTGTCTTTACTGCTCCTTAATACCTGACTGATAGAACTCATACAACATTTTGGGGAAAATGTAATAATTTAAAGCATTAAATTAAAGAATTACAGAATTTTAATGCCTAAGCATTAAATTTTTATTTTAATGCGTGATGCCTGCTGATGGAAAAATGGTTAGTTTTAGTTAATTATAGTTAATTCTGGTTAATTCGGTTAATTCTGAACCCTTAGACTAATAAACATCCCCTTTCCCCGTCTCTACACCACAACGTATAAAAGCTAACTCATTCTCCGTTCTCCACAGCCGAATATGTTTGAAAGTTCAATTTCTGAAGATGAGAGACGACGTGTGGAATCTGCAGTAAAAGCAGGCTCTCTAAATGCAGCATTATACAGAACTGCAGCCTGTCAGTCAGAGCACGGCTACGTGAGGCTAAAGCTGAGGAGAGAGAGGGCTGAGAGTGGCGTTTCATTACTGAGCATCATTAGCTTCCCTCCTCCTCCTCCTCCTCTTCCTCCTCCTCCTCCTCCTCCGCTCCTCATTCTGAGGTCACGGTATCATCCAGAGAAAAGCGAAAGCAGGAGAACATAACCCTCCTGTTGTGTTCCGGGTAAATTCCTTTTATTAGTGTTTATGAATAAGGGCTAATCTACAGTTACAGTAGATACAGAATCACCATCACTGTAATCAGGCAATATCCTGCCTGTAATCCATCTAAAATTCTGAACCAGCTAAAAAGTGCTTTTACACTGCAGATGAACTGTCAAACTGACCCCTTTCAAAGTTTGTAGATCTAGGAAAAATAGTTAAAAGCTTGTTTTTTTTTGTATGAAACTTCTTAAGCATGCATTAACCAGTGTAATCAACACATAATATGAAAATGGTTAATCTCACAGATTTGCAACCAACCACCCCATGCCAAAAACTAAAAAAACTAAAACAAAATTGTAGTGTTATGTTTTAATGTTTTTGTAAAACTATTTTTTTATCGGTTTTATATGTTGGTCATTTAAAAGTAATAGTAAAATTAGTGAAACAAAACAAAAAAAAAATATATGAAAAGCGAATTAATTGTCCTAATTAAACCATTACCTTCCTGTTAGAGGTAAGAAACACCAGTGCACTAAATATTGATAGAATAGTTTAATTTAAAAAAAATATTTACACTGTTTATAAGGATTTTTTGGGGATTTTAGACAACTTTGCTGTTCCTGAGAAATGAACATAACAGGAGGGTTAAGGCTAGTGCTGAAGTTTCACAGTGAAACAAACCTGACAAATACTTACTTTTCAACCAGTATAAATACATTCATCTCTACGTCTCTGTGTGTTTTAAAGCCCTTATCTTTTTCTGTCTCACTGTAAGCAGCTCACGCTGGATGTGCCTGATGCACGGAGTCATTCTGACACTGATTTGAGTGCGTAGCTTCACTCTGTTCACGGCAAGCGTGCGAGAGAGCGAGTGAGAGTGAAACACACGGGGAAAAATAAAAAGAACACTTATTGCAACACATTTCAACAACCTGTCTGTCTGCGTCTGGCTCCAGCGCTCGTACCCATAATTCCACTCCAGATGATGAGACTGAACTTTCCTCCGCAGCTCATATATTAACTCACTGATGAGTTATCACAAACAGCCCGAATCAGCCATAACATTAAAACCACTTACAGCTGAGGTGAATAACTGCGACTGTGATTATCTGGGTGCGATGCAACTGTCAGAGAATGGAATCTGCATATTAGGCAGCAAGTGAACAGGCAGATCACTAGTTAAGGTTGATGTGATGAAAGTAGGATGAAAGTGTGTAAGACTGGTGGAGGAGAACATGATGCAAAGATGCATTAAAAAAAAAACCTGTGATTAAAAACCAACCAGGATTATTCCACCAAATATTAATTTCTGAACTCTTAAAACTTTATGAATATGAACTTGGAGGTGGGGAGAGGAGAGGAGGAGGAGAGGAGAGGAGGATGAGAAGAGAGGTGGAGGAGAGGAGAGGAGGAGGAGAGGAGAGGAGAGGAGGAGGAGAGGAGAGGAGGATGAGAGGAGAGGTGGAGGAGAGGAAAGGAAGAGAGAAATTAATTAATTAAAATAAAAGGTTTTTCTGCTTTCCTCTATTTTATCATCCCTGTTTGAAGTGAGATTCAAAGCCTCGACAGGATCCTGCAGAGCATCCCTACCAGTTACAATCTGCACACACACACACACACTATATACACACACACACTATACACACACGCTAAGTGAGAGAAAGAGAGAGAGAGACAGAGAGAGTCGTAGAGTGAAAGATAGAAAGAGAGTCATATGGTTAGAAAGAGAAAGACAGAGAGAAAAAGTCATAGAGTGAAAAAGAGTCGAAGTGAGAAGAGAGAAAGAGAGACAGTCATAGAGTGATAGAGCGATAATAAAAGAAAGAAAGAGAGAGAGGGAGAGAGAGAAAGAGAGACAGTCATAGAGTTTAAGAGAGTCATAGAGTGATAGAGAGAAAAAAAGAGAGTGAGGAAGAGAAAGAGATATCATACACTGATCAAGCATAACATTATGACCGCTTTATTGCACATTAATAACACTAAAAAAACACACAGTTGATCATTTAAGAGAATTAGTACATGCCTTTCGTGAAATTCCGCGCTGCACAAAGTGTACTTTTCCTGTCGTTATGATAGCAAAGACACAGTGTCAGTGCAGTGCACCACCTAAATTATATATCTATAAAGTATGCAGAGGAACAGATACTACAGGACTACAGTCTGTAATTATAGAACTACAAAGTGCTCCTACAGTAAATGATCAGTCTGTAAAGTAAAATGTGTGTAGAAACTAATGATAATGTGGTCATAATGTTATGGTTGGTCAGTGAACACTATAAAAGAGGGATGCGGTTCCACCTGCACTGTTTCAGTCTATCAGCAGCATGTGGTTTGTTTGAGCTTGTTTGGCAGCTCTACTCAGACTTTAACCTCCCAGCAACCCCCCCCCTCCACCAGCAATACCCCCCCAGTCGCCACGCTTGATAACCCAGTCACGTTCCAGTATGCCCATTTCCCTTTCATGAATAGAGCGAGACACACTCGTCTGTCCCGCTCTGTCTGTGTGTGTAAATACCACCCTGTAACACCTGTTCCCGAGCCGTCCTGCGTGTCCTGATTCAATCAGCACATTTCTGTAGCAGGACTCAGTTCTATTCTATAAACTACAGACAACATTTCTCCCAAATTCAAAATAAAAATATTCTCATTTAGAGCATTTATTTACAGAAAATGAGAAATGACTGAAATAAAAAAAAAGATGCAGAACTTTCAGACCTCAAATAATGCAAAGAAAACAAGTTCATATTCATAAAGTTTTAAGAGTTCAGAAATAATCAATATTTGGTGGAATAATCCTGGTTGGTTTTTAATCACAGTTTTTTATGCATCTTGGCATCATGTTCTCCTCCACCAGTCTTACACACTGCTTTTGGATAACTTTATGCTGCTTTACTCCTGGTGCAAAAATTCAAGCAGTTCAGTTTGGTGGTTTGATGGCTTGTGATCATCCATCTTCCTCTTGATTATATTCCAGAGGTTTTTAACTTGGTAAAATCAAAGAAACTCATCATTTTTAAATCGTCTTTTATTTTTTTACAGAGCTGTATATACATAAAACATTGGTCCCCAACCGATTTCTTGCTTTTTTGCTTTTTTATCATACTTACATTTTTTAGATGATCAAACACATTTTAATATCAGACAATAAAGTAAAAAAAGAAAGAATGTCACCTGTTAACCTGTCTAGTTTTAGCTAGATAGATAGATAGATAGATAGATAGATAGATAGATAGATAGATAGATAGATAGATAGATAGATAGATTGAACATCTGGCCATCCATTTGTGACCTTAGGCTCAGATGTACTTGGGTTCTGCAGCAGGACAATGACCCAAAGCAAATATAGACAGAACATCGCCTGTCAACCTGTCAAGTTTTCTGGATGTTCTTAGAACCTTTTGATTGGACTTTTTTTTAAACATTCTGGTAAAGTTGGTGCAACTTTTTGCATTAGTTTTATCAATGTTTTCATTTTTATTTTTGGAAAAGTTACTTTAAACTTAGCTTTTTTCAGATTATCACATTTAATATCAGACCAAAAAATTCTGAGTATAGATAGATAGATAGATAGATGTCCTGAAGGACATAATCCGGCCATTAGTTTGTGACCTTAAGCTCAGGCGTACTTGGGTTCTGCAGCAGGACAATGACCCAAAACACATAGATTAAGATTCAGAGTTGAGATTTAAATACTTTTTCACAGAGGGCTAGATTTGTTTTGATAGATTTTCCCCTTAATAAATTTAATTATGATTAAAAAAAAAAACTGCTGTTTACATTTACTCAGGTTATCTTTGTCTGATATTAAAGTTTGTTTGATAATCTGAAAAAGTTAAGTATGATAAAATAGTTTGTAAGTGTCTCAGAGAAACGCAGAGAAATTCAACACTCAAGATCTCAGCATCTATCAGAGGCCATCTCTCCTCCTGAGGAAGTTTGAAGAAGAGGAGGAAACTTCTTTTAGATCAAACAACAACCTGATAAACAAATCCCTGCCTGTCTGAGTCTCTCAACTTTGAGCTTGTAGCAGAAAAAACACCTCCTGAAAAGTGGAATAAAAGGGTTTCCTCATCCAGACGACAAACTGCTGCTGTCTTAAAAACACTTATAATACTTAAAAACCCTAAAATATCGTATACCACAGCCAGCCTTACCGCCAGACCTTTCCACAATGTGCTATAAACAATTTACCAGAACAAACAAAACCCCAACTAACATTAATTATTACACATTTACACATTACACATATAACGTTATATAAAAATAATATTTTTTTTCATGCGTTCTGAAGTACCTGGCTCTTCTTCAGACTTCAAAGTCTGCTATTTGCAGGATAATTGCCTCTGTCAGCAGCTCTGAAGAAAGAGAATTGAAGATTTTTCCAGTAGCTGAATTGGTGGCTGTCAGACTCCCAGCATGCTCCATCTCTGCCCAGAGATCCAGAGACAGGAAATAATCTGCACTGACTTCCTCCAGCCCGCCCTCACCATAAATAACTAGATGGCTGTTTCCCAAAACCCTGGCATTTGCTAATCACACAGCCAAACATTTTAATTGGATGATGAAGCGCTGAAGCGTGAGTGACCAGATGGAAACTCGGAGCCAAACTGACTCTTTTTAAGATCCTGATGAAGGAAACAGCGCCAGATTACGACTCTACTGAGAGCGAGACCTGAAGGAGTTCACACTATGTATCACTGATCAGAGTGAAAATGCCTGGAACTCACCAAAATGCTCCAGAATTCCTTAAATTATGGTTTTTTTGGTTAGTAGAACATCTTGTGAATATTTCCAGTAAACCTGTCAAGTTTTTTGGATGTTCTTGGAAGATTTTTATTAGATTTTTTTAAAGGTTCTGGTAAGGTTGATGCAAGGTTTTTGCCTCCTTTTTAAACAAGGTTTTTTTATTTTTAGTTTTGGGATTGTTAATTTTAACAATAGAATAACATTACTATTCATCTAGCTGGGAACGTTTTCATTATATCACATGTTTTCAGAAAGTTCCTGGAACATTACAACCATTATTTCACGGTCTGAAAAAATGAAGCAGATAAAAGAAACACATTATACCCCGATCTGAAGAAATTCAACAACAGATGAGAAAATTAAGTTATTGATCATCTATCAATCTGGAAAAGATTATAAAGTCATTTCTAAAGCTTTGAGACTCCAGAGAACCACAGTGATTTACTATTATTCACTAATGGAGAAAAAAAACATGGAGCACTGGTGAACCTTCCCAGGAGTGACCGGCCGACCGAACGAAATTACTCCAAAAGGGCATGAAGAACTCATCCAGGAGATCCCAAATACTCAAAAACACTCCAATGTGTCTGAATTAAAACAATTCTGTAAAGAAGAGTGGAACTAAATTCCTCCACAGAGATGAGAAAGACTTGTTATCAGTTATCAGTAAAGCTTGATTGCAGTTGTGATTGCAAAATCAAGTTATTAGATTTTGGGGGTAAACATTATTTCACACAGGGCTAGGATTGGTTCAGATGAGTTTTTGTTTATTTAAATAAATAAAATGATTAGGAAACTCAGGTTATCTTTGTGTGATATTAAAGTCTGTTTGATAATCTGAAAAATATCAGTATGACATATATATAATATATATATATATATATATATATATATATATATAAAGCTGCAATAGATATAGGTCATACTGGTCAACCAGTGCGGGTTCATAAGGTCTCCAGCTTGGTGCATTATTATCTATTTTTTTGCTCAATGAGTATATACTTTTTTTTTGCTATTTTATCTCGTGTATTGCTAGAACAGTCTGAAGTATTGATTTTTCCCTCCACCTCCAGTGATCTCTACATCATTACCGCCTCTGGCTGCCGGGATAATCTCCTCACTGAGGCTCTGCTCTGCTGTAGATACGTCATTTATCCCGTGCTATCAGAGGAACTGAGCTCTGTGGGTAACGCTGGGTCTGATCTGGCCTTTAAAACAGTGTTTATTAACTACGCAGGACATCAGGAGCAGCAGAACGGTCCTGTTAAAGAGACGTGTCTACTCAAACTTTCACACCGGGGACATTCCACCACCATTTATAGCTCTGACTGGTTCAGAGCATCGCGCTATATAAACGCTGAGGGACAGGAGAGAGATGTATGTGCACAAACTTTTAGAAACGTCCTGCGTGACCTTTATCAGGACACGCAGAGAAGACAGCCTGTTAGCCTCGTCACTTTAATTACGCAGTTCATACTATCCTACACATTGGCGTAAGAACCAGGGGGGAATGGGGGGACATGTCCCATCCAATATCCGAAATAGGTGGATTTGTCCCCCCCAAAAATGATACCACAGAAAAAGTAGAAATTGTTTTAAAACTTTTATTTTGAAAGGGCGCCGAAAAAAAAAAAGAATGACCCCCGCCAGGAAAAGCACCACCTCTCAGAAGCGCGTTTCTAATTAAAGTTAAAGCTAAAGCAATCATATATTGTTGTGATTCATTGCTCTTATCACTGACCTCGCCAGTAAAGCTGGTGTTTTGCCGAATTCAGCACCCCCGCCAAGAAAAGCACCCTCTCTCTCGGCAGCGCATACGCACCCACGTATTCTTGGCTTTAACTTTACTTAGAAAATAGAACATTAGAATAATAGAACAATAGAGCATTCCTGAGATACTGTTCTATGCTACGGTTAATGATAGGTAAAAATGAAAAAGAAGAAATGTCACCTGCGCTCTCCCGAGAGGGGGTGCTTTTCCTGGTGGGGGTGCTAAATTCAGCACAATACCAGCTTTATACGCGAGGTCAGTGATGAGAGCAATGAAATTCAGCACCCCCGCCAGAAAAAGCACCACCTCTCAAGAGAAGATGTAGGTGATATGTTTCTTTTTCCTTATTTCTTACGAGTCAGCGTAGCTTAGAACAGCATCTCTATTAAAACAGTATTTCCATTTTTGAAGTAAAGTTAAAGCCAAGAAGACGTGGGTGCGTATGCGCTCCCGAGAGGGGGTGCTTTTCCTGGTGGGGGTGCTAAATTCAGCACAACACCAGCTTTACATGCGAAGTCAGTGATGAGAGCAATGAAATACAACAATAAATCACAATATACTGCACTAAAAACGACTTCTTGATAATGTCTTGTTCTGCTAACAAACTAGGAGGGTTGTTTGGGTTATCTAATGTTTATATTAACTGCTGTCAAAAATCTCAATGAAATGTAAAGTTACGTTATTTTTAATAAAAGGAAACCATCGTAAGAAGTGCTCTCAACAGAAAAAGTTTTTTTTTTTTTTAAAGAGTGGAGAAAATGTTAATATACAACAGAATTGATATGCTAAAACATAATAATCAAACCTGCTGTTATTTGAAATATTAGGTGATAACTAATGATTTTTTTGTCATACATTTATATTAGTCTATCTAACATTAGTAAATGTAATGTAGAGAAAAATGTCAACTTTAGTTAGGTTTAAATAATTATAAACAGAAGCACCGAAAAAAATGTACATATATTTTGTCTATTTGTGATTAACTGTAATTCTGCAAATGTTGTTCTCAGTCACTATAAGGTGGGCTTTGATTCATTTTAGCTAATGTGCCCCCTCCCCTCCAATATCACAACCTGCTCTTACATAACTATAAAAGGACTCCGGAGGGGAGGACCACCCTCAGTGAGGACGGTCTCTCTGTAGTTAAATCTGTAGAGTTGTGTAAGGTGTTCGCTGATCCTCATGAGACGCTTAATCTGTAAGAATGCTTTAAGAATAATGTTCAACCAGACTCTCAGGTTCCCTCTGTTCTGTGGTTTGAGATACGGCGGCGGCGCTAGACTGGCTAAACCACTTCAAACAGGTTTCAGACTGAAAGCTTATGTATCTGTTAATGTATAACTCTGGTTAAAGCTGCTGAGAAACACCTCAGCATTCTCCCGAACCAATGAAGTACTGCATTTCAGATTTAACTAACTGATAAAATATATAAATATACCCTCCTTAGACCCTTCTGTGTGAAATACAGTGGGTCTCTCTGAGATGTTTATGATGCTGCACATGATGAAACTTCCTCATTGTTCTGCAGCAGCTGATAGTAAAAGAAAATATTCAGAAAAATGAGTCGATCGGGAAAAGCGCCGTGTCTACATCAACCCGTCAATTAGTATTCATGGCCCCGCCCACCTCAGCTCGGGACCGCCCACAGACAGAGAAGAGCTGAAGCCGGGCGGCGACACCGTCTCGTCAGATAGGAGATAACTAACAGCGCTAGGAACAGCATGCAGTTCATTCCTGTGTTATTTGTGCGAATAACACATCAGTGTTTATATACTTTACCCAGTAATTCAGAGCTAAGAAACAAATGGTTAGAATTAGTCTATGAAAGAAAAACACCACCAGCCAAGTAGCTGGTGCACCCAGCCTTAGTGAAAATCTGGAAATCTAAACTTACTGTAGATAAAGTTAGAGCTTTACTCAAACAAAAAAAGATTTTAAGGAGAGAAATCTGTGTAGATTAACATCCAGCACTCGTTTAACTTTAAAAATAAATGTTTTTCTTAAGAATTATAGTTTTGTTTAAGAAAACATGAAGACACCACTGTTCCTTACTTATGTCACGTAAACGTGCCTTATAATCCAGTGCACCTTATGTATGAAAATAGACCAGAAAATAGATGTTTATTGATAGTGTGCCTTATAGTGTGAAAAATACAGTATAATAAATGTATTCACTCTAATACTGCAATCGCTTACATATATCATCATTACATTCACATGTATAAAGTTTCGTTCCATTCCAATGACTCCTTTTTGATGTATTATATTTAATGTTTGTCAATGAAGGTATTATCTCCCCATTAAATCCATATAAGTGTCTTTAAAATGGGTTTAAACCTGTTTAAAATACAAACAGCACAGTGTGCACACATTCGATTTCACAGCTCCACTTATTTCACGCTCTGCTAAAACACAATAATGGAAAGAGATGCCTGTGATTTTCCCGCGTTTCACCGTAACATCTTTTGAGCTATCTTTTTTACCCCCTCTGTGCTTAGAGATGGTTATAGCAGATGACACTGAAAGAGATAAAATCGATGTGGGATGCGCATCAAACAGTCAATTTCATACGAGACTGAGTATAAGTATCTGAGCATTAAACATCCACTACTTCTATCCTATTACAGCTACAGGAAAAGTTATGTGAACCCTTTGGGATTATACTTGGATTTCTGCATAAATTGGTCATTAAATGTGTTCTGATCTTCATCTAATTCTTTCTAATTCATTCTTGTAGTTTCAGATCGGAACTTCCTCCATGGTGTCCGCCCATGAACTCCATTCTTGTTTAATGTCTTCCTTATTGTAGATTTGTCAACAAAAATGTGAGCATGTGCCAGAGATTTCTGATTCAGTCTTCAGCTGACACTCCAGGATTCTTCCTCACCTCATTGATCATTCTGCGCTGTGCTCTTACAGTCATCTTTACAGGACTTTACCACGCCTAGAGAGAGTAGCAGCAACAGTGCTGAACTTTCTCCATTTGTAGATCATCTGTCTTACCGTGGACACATGAACATCAAGACTTTTAGAGATACTTTTGTAACTCTTTCCAGCTTCATGCAAGTCAACAATTCTTGAACGTAGGTCTTCTGAGAGCTTGATCTTTTGTGTGAGGCGTGATTCACATCAAGCAATGCTTCTGAAGAACAGCAAATTAAAAAAAACTGGTGTGTTTGTGTGTTTTTATAGGGCAGAGCAGCTTTAACCAACACATCTCATCACATCCTGCCTCCAATTAGCGCATTAGCCCTTAGAAAAGTCATTAGCATAGGGGTTCACATACTTTTTTTTCCCCTCACTGTGAATGTTAACATGTTGTGTTCAATAAAACCAATAAAAGCATGCAAACATAATTTTTGGGGATTGATCTCCCTTGAGTTTATCAGTCACTACCTGTGTTAGGGACCCATTATAAAAGTGGTTAACTTTTCTAAGTGTGTAAAATTAATAAAAGTATAGACAGCACTAAAAACAAAAACGTTTTATAAAAAGAAAGAAAGAGAGAGAAAGAGAGAGAGGGAGAGTAAAAAAGGGGGAGAATTGCGCTCCAATGAGTTTATCAGTCACTACCTGTGTTAGTTTAATCGTCATTAGCTGCAGCTGGACAGCACTACTATGGGCCGTTTCTATATTATCTACTTTTTTTGTCAAACTTTTCCCCCTCTCACTGTAAATGTTAACATGCTGTGTTTAATAAAACCATGCAAACATATAATTTCTTTTGACTTAGATGAAGAACACATTTAATGACCAATTTATGCAGAAATCTAAGTATAATCCCAAATTTATTGCAACTGTAGAATGATCCTAATATGAGCACTATTCTAAATAAGGTAGAAACCCTGATCTCTGAACAGTCTGCTCCACATGATGATGACCACATGGGCTGGTGATGGACAGATTAGTTATGAAAGCGACTGAAGCTCAGGGCTCAGCGGGATCTGTGCCAGTTCTGTGCCCCTGTCTCTTTTCTCAGCGCCCAGCTCTGCCCATATTTGGTGAATATGGAGAGTGAGGGGCGCTGGTACCCGCCGGCCGCACTCAACCAGACACAAACACGGGCGCTGGTGCCAAGATCCTGCCTGGTACAGATCAATGTGGCCAAAGTAGAGGAAAAATGTCACTTGAGGAACTTAAAAATAAGTAGAGGAGGAGTCTAACGCAGAAATTCTCATGTGGAAATAAAGTGGCTTATAAAATAGTCAGTGTAGAAAACAACCCACAACCTACAGGCCCTACACTGAACATTTAAACCTTTATACAGCTCTAGAGAAAAATAAGAGACCAATTAAAAACAATAAATGATCAAAAGCCATCAAACCAAACTGAACTGCTTGAATTTTTGCACCAGGAGTAAAGCAGCATAAAGTTATCCAAAAGCAGTGTGTAAGACTGGTGGAGGAGAACATGATGCCAAGATGCATAAAAAAAACTGTGATTAAAAACCAACCAGGATTATTCCACCAAATATTGATTATTTCTGAACTCTTAAAACTTTATGAATATGAACTTGTTTTCTTTGTATTATTTGAGGTCTGAAAGCTCTGCATCTTTTTTTTTTGTTATTTCAGACATTTCTCATTTTCTGTAAATAAATGCTCTAAATGAGAATATTTTTATTTGTAATTTGGGAGAAATGTTGTCTGTAGTTTATAGAATAAAACAACAATGTTCATTTTACTCAAACATAAACCTATAAATAGCAAAATCAGAGAAACTGATTCAGAAACTGAAGTGATCTCACTGAATTGATAAATTGAACTAAAAGTGCTCCTCTATTAGGGTTATTGTGACCACCCAAAGTCAGTGAGTCTGTCAGGATGGATGGGCATTGATCCAGAGGGTTTTGGGTTCTTTATTTTTAGTACATGGACATTTCAGCCTTTTAAAGATAAGAGATTTCAAGCCCTTTCAAGTCTTTCTAAGTGTGTAAAATCAATTCAGTGGATGGTCTTGTGTTTTAATAGATACTAGAGAAAGAAAATCAGAAAGGGCGTTTGAGTTCAACCACCTGCTCGAAATGTTCAGAATAAAGAGCAGCTGAAGGAGGCATGAAGAATCTGCATTTAAACAAAGAACAAAAACTACAGGGGTCAGCCTCATAAAAACAGAGAGACAGAAAGAGAGAGAGAGAGAGAGATAAAGAGAGAAAGAGAGAGTATTGATCTCCTATGAGTTTATCAGTCACTACCTGTGTTAGCTTTATCGTCTGGAAATTGTTTCTTAATAATCTAGTAAGCAAACACACATACAGTCATATATGTATAGACATACATTGCAGAAGTGTTTTTTTTCTTTCTAAGTATATAAAATGTATTCACTGTGCTTCCACAAACACTAAACAAAAGAAAAACAGCAATACTGTGTGAGTTCAAACACTCATTTAAAATGTTAAGTATAAACAGTGCTTGAAGCAGGCATGGATGATCTGCATGAAAAATAAAATAAAAAAATCATAAAAAGAAAGAAAGAGAGAGAGAGAGAGAGAGAGAGAGAGAGAGAGAGAGAGAGAGAGAGAGAGAGAGAGAAAGAGAAATAAAAAGAGAGAGTATTGTGCTCCCACGAGTTTATCAGTCACTCTCTGTGTTAGATATGTGTCATTAGCAGCAGCATTAGCTGGGAACAAACTATTAATATAAATAGAGTAAATAGTAAATGCATTATCATGATATAAAGTGTTTTGTATGTTTTGTATCAGACTTCTTTTGTTTTGGTGATATTATTACGTATTACTGTATGATATATCACACCACCTAGAGTAAAACCAATTCAGTGGATTTTCTTGTGTTTCCATAGACACTAAAGAAATAAAACAGTGAGTATGTGCGAGTTCAAACACCTGCAAATACCTGAAAATATTCAGTATAAACAGCAGCTGAAGCAGCAAACAGAAAATAAAGGTCCTGGGTCAGCCTCGTAATGAGAGAGAGAGAGTATAGAGCTCCCATGAGTTTATCAGTCACTACCTGTGTTAGACCTAGTGACTGTAAACTGGGATAATCTATTAAAATAAATACAGTGAAAAGCAAATGCTTTTAAGAATAATGCATTATCATGATGTGGATGTATCAGACTTTTTGTTAAAATTATTGCAAATGATAAGATAGCAAAAGTAAAATCAATTCAGTGGACATGAAAATGTTCAGTATAAACAGCAGCTGAAGCAGCAAACAGAAAATAAAGGTCCTGGGTCAGCCTCTTAACGAGAGAGAGACACAGAGAGACGGAGATAAAGAGAGAGAGAGAGAGAGAGAGAGAGAGAGATAAAGAGAGAGAGGGTACGAGTGTGACGATGTGGAATTCACACAGATCCTGTTTCAACAAAGCACCTTTACGTGTGACTGGCTGAGGAAACAAGGAGGAAAACTGGAGGGTGGATCTGACTAAAGGTCAGACTCAGTCCTGGGAGTTTACACCATGCTCCAGTGCTCTCACGTCCAGCTCTCGCCTCTCTCGCGTCTCTCTCTCGCTTTACCTTCACTCTCACAGATACAGAGAGAATCCACAGGAGGAGATCCGCCTCAGATTAAGCTCCTTCATTAGAGCTGTAGATCTCCGGCTGTTTTTATGAGATACGTATGTCTGAACTTCTAGAATGAGGGGAGGAGAAGCTGCTCTTCAGCTTTGTTAAGTTTTATTACAGAATTAATGCGCTGCTTTCAGACGACCCCAATCATGAGGAGGAGGGGAAACATCTTTGTTATGGTTTCAGTGAAACTGATGATCTCAACACTTTACAAAATCGCTTAATCCTTAAGAAAGTAAATTAGTCAGTCAGTCATCAAAAAATAAAAAGACTGTCCACTCATTCATTATTATGCTAAAGATACAGATGGCGATAGAGGCCTGGATATGAAGCCTGGAGATAAAATACTAGCGGTTTAACACTTTACAAAATTACCAATTCTGACTGATCTTTCAACTGGAAAAAATGTCTCTGAGTCATTAATGAATGTCTATCAGTGAATGAATTCTCACCAGGAGGTACGCTACCCAAAAATAGCCCCTTAAAATTCTTAAAATCTTAAGCTTTATTACAGAATTAATGCTCATCAAAAAAAGATTGTCCATTCATTCTTTATTATGCTAAAGATATAGATAGTAATTGGGATCTCTGTCACTATGAACAAAGGTTTTCTGAAGCCTGGAGATAAAACAGTAGTGGTTTAACATTACAAAATAACCAATTCTGACTAATTGAATGTGATATTTTTTAGGTTATTAACAAATAAAAGAGAATTAGTTAATATTAAGAGGGAAAAAAGAACCTCTATTAGGTAAAGTATATATTAAGTAGATGAATACACTAAAAAAATGTCTCTGAGTCATAAATTAATGTCTATCAGTGAATGATTTCTCACCAGGAGGTACGCTACCCAAAAATAGCCTCTTAAAAAATCATCAAAAAAAGAAGTGTTTATTCATTTATTTTTATGCTAAAGACACAGATTCCGATTGGGATCTCTATCATTATGTACAGTTTCTGAAGTCTGGAGATTAAATACGTTTGGTTAAACAATACAAAATAACCAATTTTTGACTGTGTTAAAAAGCATTAGTTACGATTAAAGAAAAATAACTTCTATTAAGTATCAAATGCTTTTTCTTTCTTTTTAAACTCGTACACTAATTCTTTCCCCCTCATAACAGGAGATATTATGAAGGTCAGTGCTTTGTATATGTCTGCAGAACACTGAACAAAAAAGAACAAAATCCCGTAATTTGAAGCTTAATCCTATTAGCATTAGCCTCGGAGTATGAGCTCAATGCTAGCAGTGGGAAAACCCTCTGGGATTAGGATTCTATGTTCTGCAGGTGGTTCAATCTTTAATGAATTCAGGAAAATGAAAAAGGAAAACATTACTTAGTTCTAGATCAGCAGTGGGTTTGATGGTTTAGATCAACCTGACCAAGCTTATTCTCCAATGGAATACATCTTTTTAAAAGAGAAACTTTAATGTGATTCTAATCCAAATATCTACTGTACTTTAACAGAAGCTGGAGCAGATACAGGATACAGTATGTATTATGCATGTGTACATCACTGATGCCCCAGAACAGCCCCGGCTAATCCTCCAAATCAACCAAAACAAGCAGAATTTCCAGCAAGAAACAGAGAGAGAGAGAGAGAGAGAGAGAGAGGAAGAAAATATAAATAATTATAACACATTTCTAATATTTCTGATTTATTCCTTATTATTAAACATTTATAAGTCTCCACACTCTTATTTCCTTTTTTCGTAAATTATCATTAATAATAATTATAATTGTTAATCCTGTAAATAACTCAAGTTCTGTTGTTGTAATTGCATGTATGTAATCTTAATTTTTTATGTTTTATTGTTATATATTATTATATTAAACATTATTTATTTGTTATATGCTTTGGCAATAATGTGGCTTATTACATAAATGCCAATAAAGCACTGTTCAACTGAACTGAACTGAACTGAGAAAATGAGAGAGAAAGTGAGGGAAAAAGTGTGTTTAAGAAAGAGAGAGAGAAGGAGAGAGACAGAGAGAGAGAGAGGGAGCGAAGGAGAGGCTGAGAGATAAAGAGAGAGAGAGAGAGAGAGCGATAGAGAAAAACAAAGACAGGCAATAGAGAAATAAAGAGAGTAAGAGAGAGTGTGAGTAAAAAAGAGTAAACGAGAGAGAGAGTGACAGACAGAAAGTAAAAGAGAAAGAAAGTAAGCAAGAGAGTGACAAAGAGAGATAAAGAGACAGAGAGACCAAGAGAAAGAAAGAAAGAAAGAAAGAAAGAAAGAAAAAGAGTAAGCGAGGGAGAGAGAGAGAGAGAGAGAGAGAGAGAGAGAGAGAGTGTCCTTCCAGAGCTCCGGGGTCAGCTCTTATCCGCTGCTGCTGCTCATTATAAGGGGAAGATTAGAGGGTAGAGCTGAACGGGCAGCAGCTATTCAACAGTGTTTTCTTTCTCTGGATTTCTATCTGTGTTTATAGGTGAATGCCCTACATCTGAACTACTGCTCAAAGGCCGAGCTCTGAGTAAATCCAATATTTGAGAAAGATAGCGGCTTTTCTCAGGGGTCGAGATGACCTTCTAACCCGAGCGATACAAACCCATAATAATCATAACCTACAAACTACTTCTTTTTATAGATTAGTTTATTGGTCTGCATAGATCAGCATCGGAAATAAATTAGGACACCTTGTATTTCTACAACGTTGTATTTCGGCTCTTGCTTATGAATATTCATACATGCAAACATATCGCATCTGATTGGCTAACAGCATTGCAACACTAGAAAGCAGCAAAACAGAAAACAGTTCGAAATGTTTTAAAATAATGATTTTTTTACACTAATAACAGTCTTTCCAATGTCATATGTTACTTTACAACATGTGTTATAGTCTTAGAGTCTCTCAGAGTAAAACGCCAAATCCAACGGAGATCCTATTTAAACCTATAGTTATTTACACACAGAGGTGGGTAGTCCAGATCCAGAAAGTAAATCCACCCCAGGGTTTTGATGGCTGAACTGCAGCAGATCCGCCCAGGCAGTTGGAACAAAACCCTGGGGTTTTGGGTAATAGTGTATCTCTATTACCATAGTTTAATGTGTAGTTTTAATGTTTTATGACCAAATTCTTCATAACAACCATAAAAAAGATCATTAGTAGTTTGAAGGATTGTCCCAATTCTTAGGGGGTAACATTTTCCACCCCTTAACCCTTATAACTCTGTTCTAAGATTAAGGTATACACTTGAAAACAAGGGGTAGGGCCAAGATGTGAAATGGAATTGGGCCTAAATGTAAATTTAGGTATTATTATTAACATTGTTTTAATGACAAACCCAAATGTTTTTAATCTAAACAATAAAGGAATAAAGGAATTAGTCTGACTGTTGCAATACTCTTTGAAGGGACTCTATATCTTCTTTAGAAAAGTAAATTTTTAACAATACTACACTTGAAAGGAGTGATCTAAGTGTTGGTATTAAATAAGGTCACACCAAAAACTCCTCTCTGTCCTTCATTCTCCTTCATTCACTCTCCATCTCTGGAAAGTCCTCCCACAGAGTTACTTAATTACCCGGCAGGAAGAGGCTTTGTTGTAAAGAAGAGAGTCTGAATTCTCGCCGGAGCCCAAAACAACAACAACAAAGTGGCTCTTTATGAAGCTGCAGGGCTAACTTTCAGCGCCGCTCACACAGAAAGGTCATTGAAGATTAAATATTGAAAGTCTCTCACTCATTACCAGTCAATTATGCATGACCGCCGGGGCTGCGGGAAGGCCACGCTCGCCGATGTTAACATTAACCAAACACTTCACGAGAGCCGCGCCGCGCCGCGCCGCGCCGCTACCGGCGGATCACAAACACTTATCTATAATATCGCTAAGTTTCCGCGCAGCGTAAGAGGCATTTAAATGAGGCCGGCGATCTGCATCTTCTGCAGATTTGTCAGGCTGGCTTTTAGCGGCGAGCGGAGAGACTCTGCTGAGGAGACTTTAGAGACTAAAGTGCTCAGATTGCCAAACAAACATAAACCTGGAGGTCAGATCCAGCAGTTTGTCACAGGCTGGAGGACGGGCTTCAGCCGGCTGTTAGTCTTTAGGATTAACAATTGGCTCGGCAGCTGCAGTGAAAGTAAGCAATGTAATGGAAGCAGTGAAGGAGGGAACCGGTGCAGCTCGGTAATGAAGTTTAGGAGGACTGGGAAATACCAGAACCGAGTTAAAGTGGACGTACTTTATGTTACATTACATTACATTACATTACATTTGGCAGACGCTTTTGTCCAAAGCGACTTACAATAGTTGAGTACAATGTAAAATAAGTTTAAAATGTTTAGTGTCTTTAATGAAAATCTAAAAAAAAAAAAAAGACTAGAGAATTTTATTGGCTTGTAATCTGTGTTTTAACAGGTTCTTGTGACATTTAAAAAATCTAATTTAATGCTTTTAAGACCTTTTTTAGACCCCAATAAATATAATAAGACCCAAACATGTAATCATAATTTCTTTGGTAGAAAATAAGTTGTTGTATTGGAAATCAAAACTTAACGTAGCTAACTTGTCGCTTACGTTACTATGTTATTTAGGTCACCGCTAATGTTAACTAGCTTTCTGCTAACCTCAGTTATCTCACTGCTAATGTTATTATGTTAGCATGTTAGCATAGCTTGCTGGTAATTTTACTATGTTAGCTAGCTCTGCTTACCTTAGTTCTCTCCCCAGTAATGTAGCTAGATAACTCGCTGCTAACGTTAGTTTGTTAACTAGCTCACTGC
Source organism: Astyanax mexicanus (assembly GCF_023375975.1). Classification (NCBI taxonomy): domain Eukaryota; kingdom Metazoa; phylum Chordata; class Actinopteri; order Characiformes; family Acestrorhamphidae; genus Astyanax; species Astyanax mexicanus. The sequence goes on from NC_064425.1 coordinate 45,382,311, forward strand.
TAACATTATCCAGGTCTCTGTTAATCTTAGCTCTCTTTCCTGTAACTTACTGCTAAGGTTAGCATGTGCTTTCCCGCTGGCACTTAATACCTACAGCAAATTTACAGTACATTTAAGACAATTTAAGACATTTAAGACCTTAATTACCCGGATTTTCATTTAAGACATTTTAAGGCTTTTTATGGACCTGTGGGAACCCCTGTGTAAAACTGTAAAATCTCTGCTGAAGTTGTTTTTAAACAGGTTGTATGTGAACAGAAAAGACAGTGGGAAAATGACAGAAGGACTAACAACAAACACCTACGAACCCTCTTACAATTCTCATGAGGTATGTATGGTACATGTACAAATTGTAAATTTATTATTGTATGTAAAGTGTACTTTTTCCTACACCTTCAAAAGACTCTTTAAAACTGGAGATAACTGCTACAGGAAGACGTCTGGCTGACCCACATGGAAACAGCAGCTTTAGCCTTTAGCTCAAGTTAGATGAGTTTAAATGATAAAAAAGCAGCTTGTTTTATATATTCTCTCTTTTTTGTTGTTATTTTTAAACCATATAAGGTTATTAAAAGGACTTTAAGTATTTGGATAAATTTTTTTCTTTTCTAAAACTTCAGACCAGCAGCATCGCAGCCAAGAGTGAATTCACTAGAGCCGGTGTGAAAATAAGTGCAACATGATGAAGGAAAAGTGGCGCAGGACGCAACAAAAGAGAGAATAATAAAGAGCAGGAGCTGCACTGTTCCCTGACCCTGAATGCTGGGTGTTTGTCGGCTCATCAGGAGGAAGAAAGGCAGCGTGAGACACTGAGCCAGAAAAGCAGGGGCCTCACTGACTCTCGGGCCCCATGCTAATGCAGCCGAGGCCCCCGGATCCATAGAGCTGCCTGACCCAATGGGGCATGTCTGAATAGCATTAGTCACTTGTTAGGCTTGTTGTGTGGAGGTCATTTCACTGTGTGTTGTGTAGTAAGTACTCTGTTTAATGTTTATAAGGCTTATTTTATCATTATATATATATATATATATATGTGTGTGTGTACATTGTATTTAACACTGTTTTAGCCTGATATAACTGATATACCACATATTATTCACCACATACAGTCCATGCTAATAATAACATGCTACTATTCTACAGGTTTTAAGGATTTCTGGAATGCAACAATTAATATACAGATCTGGTAAAAAAAAAAAAAAATTGAAAACCTCTGGAATATAATCAAGAGGAAGATGGATGATCACAAACCATCAAACCACCAAACTGAACTGCTTGAATTTTTGCACCAGGAGTAAAGCAGTATAAAGTTATCCAAAAGCAGTGTGTAAGACTGGTGGAGGAGAACATGATGCAAAGATGCATGAAAAAAAACTGTGATTAAAAACCAACCAGGATTATTCCACCAAATATTGATTATTTCTGAACTCTTAAAACTTTATGAATATGAACTTGTTTTCTTTGCATTATTTGAGGTCTGAAAGTTCTGCATCTTTTTTTTTATTTCAGTCATTTCTCATTTTCTGTAAATAAATGCTCTAAATGAGATTATTTTTATTTGTAATTTGGGAGAAATGTTGTCTGTAGTTTATAGAATAAAACAACAATGTTCATTTTACTCAAACATAAACCTATAAATAGTAAAATCAGAGAAACAGATTCAGAAACTGAAGTGATCTCTTCATTTTTTACAGAGCTGTATTTGTAATAATGCTACTATAGTTTCAAATTAGCATAGAGAGCTACTTCCAAGTTTAGGTGTACTCCCTAAAAACTAAAAACTGAACTGGCGATAAAACAGGAATTTCCCCTCCATTATGTCGTGGTGGGAGGTGATCTTGTGAATGGTGAAGTGCAGACTGGTTGCCACAGTGAAGTTCAAAGGAGAAAAGCCTTTGAATGACTCGACTCCACTATTCCTGCTCTTCACTAAGCCCCGCCCCCACACACTCACATTCAACCCTGCAGATATATAGAGGTGACATTCAGGAGCCAGAGTGGCTGTTCAGGCTGATCTCATCTTACAGAGAATGTTATAAAACGCCTAGCAAGGTTTTAGCCCGTTAAATTACAGAATAATGTTCCAGGAATGTTCTGGATACATGGTTTACATCACAATGTGACTAGAAACAAGCTAATTCAAACTTAACTGCACTAGAAAAACAAAATTCTGACTTGCCACAGACAGTAGTTATAGATCCCTCCCTCAGAAGAAGCACGGTGCTCAAGCAGCTGATGAATACCAACATTATGGAAATGTTGAAAGTAACATATCCAAAACTAAACATTAAAGCATTGACACAAGTCACTAACCTCACGTTCCGAGAAAACTTGATTTCAGATTAAATGTTCTAAGAACATTACTAACACTAATCAAAAACATATCCTACGCTGGTCAAGAGCTAAGTCCGTCAAAATAAAACTGATTCTTTCTTTTAGTTCATATTGTACAGTGTTTTCGATGACACTTTAAGATGCATTAATTTAAATATGGATTAACTGTAAAATTTTTCACAGTTCATGAATTTTAGACAAGAATTTTCACTACAACATCTCGTTGGATTCACAGGTAACTTGCACTAGAGCTTAGATTGGGCCCAAAAAATCCAGCCCGACCTGGCCCGAGCCCAACCCGACCCATAAGTAAGTAGAGCGTTAAAACCGTCAGAAATCCGTTCAGATAGACGTTAATTAACATTGCAACACTGAAGAAGCATAGATTACCTATTATTTAATACAAATATTTATCACTATCTCCCCATCTAAGCTAATATAAAATTTTAATTTTAAGCATATAGTGAGTACAAAACACAAAAAATCAACAAAAAGGCTTGGCGCCATCTTTTTACTGAGGGATGCTAGCAGCTTGCTGAATTAACACACTCTACAAAAGCCGACACACGTGTTGTTACTATCAACAACTAACTTGAAGTACTGCAGCTCCATACCTCTGACTTTCCTTCGCATTGAGCCAAAATTAGCTCACCTGATGTCATTTGCGTTGTGATTATCATGCCATAGCTTTATATAAAATAAAAATAGCATTAAAACCAGAGAATTTAAACTCTCAGTGTCTCTCGTTATCAGGCTGACGGGGACATTAGCCCCGGTTTTGTCCACTTTCTAAGAAAGCCGATGTCGCACTTCTCACCCCCAGAGCCCATAAACCCTTAATCTGCTCCTGCAGCAGCTCCTGCTTTCCTCTGACCTCAGATCAGATGTCCGGGTGGTCACAGTGTTCCTGTCACTCCGGCGCTGTGGGCCGGCGGCCATGACGGAAAAACGCCGGGTTAAAGGAGAGTTCACGAGGAGAGGCAGCTCCTGGCACTGCGCTGAACTCCAACTGCACTCAAACGCAGTGGAGTAGAACACCAGCCACAGCACCAGCCACAGCACCAGCCACAGCACCAGCCACAGCACCAGCCAAAACACCAGCCACAGCACCAGCCACAGCACCAGCCACAGCACCAGCCAAAACACCAGCCACAGCACCAGCCAAAACACCAGCCACAGCACCAGCCAAAACACCAGCCACAGCACCAGCCAAACTCCAACTGCACTCAAACGCAGTGGAGTAGAACACCAGCCACAGCACCAGCCAAAACACCAGCCACAGCACCAGCCAAACTCCAACTGCACTCAAACGCAGTGGAGTAGAACACCAGCCACAGCACCAGCCAAAACACCAGCCACTGCACCAGCCACAGCTCCAGCCACAGCACCAACTGGGAGCACCAGCCAGAACACCAGCCACAGAACCATCCAGAACACCAGCCAGAGCACCAGCCACAACACCAGTCACAGCACCAGCCAGAACACCAGCCAGAACACCAGCCAGAGCACCAGTCACAGCACCATCCAGAACACCAGCCAGAGCACCAGCCACAACACCAGTCACAGCACCATCCAGAACACCAGCCAGAACACCAGCCAGAACACCAGCCAGAGCACCAGCCAGAGCACCAGCCAGAGCACCAGCCAGAGCACCAGTCACAGCACCAGCCAGAACACCAGCCAGAACACCAGCCACAGTACCAGCCACAGCACCAGCCAGAACACCAGCCAGAACACCAGCCACAGTACCAGCCACAGCACCACGCCAGCAGCTCAGAATACACTTCTGAATGAACACAGGAGATATTCATATAAAAGCATCATTAACATCAATGTGAACTGTTCAGACAAGCAGATATCAAAACCTGATTTCTCTGTGATGTATGTGTATATATATGTATATATATATATATATGTAAGTTAAAGGGCAGATATAATCACAGAGTGCCACCACAGTGCTGGGTGTTCTGGGTGTTAAACTGGTGCTCGGTGGTCCGTGACCTTTCCGCAGAAAAGCACTCAGCGTCACGGGGAGCCGATTCAACACAGAGCACTTTGCTCACAAGCTTCTGCAAAATACAATAGCAGCTCAGCTGCACAGAAGCAGCAGAGAGAACGAAACTGGACCAAAAATATGGGTTAGAACATCTCGACCCGGAGAAACACATCTTAATCCTCTAAAATATAACCGGTTCTGTAATTTTTATTTGTTCTTACATTTATTCATTTATTTAGATTCCTATTATCTTAGTTCATTATTATTTATTTTGCCACTTCTTATTACTCTAATCATTTTATTTTATCATTGACTTTTGTATATTTTTTCTTATATATTAATTAATTTTCTATATATATATATTAAATGTATTTATTTAAAGTGTGGATTTCTTGTATTTTTCCCTGTTTTTTATTTCTTATCAGTTGTTTTCAATCCATTTTAAACTGTAAATGCTCGTCTGACTGACTGACAGAATGACTGATTGACTGACTGATTGATTGATTAATTGATTGGTTGAGTAATTGACTGGCTGTCTGTCTGACTGACTGATTGACTTACTGACTAATTGATTGATTGACTCACTGACTGACTGACTGATTGATTGATTGATTGATTGATTGATTGACTGATTGACTTACTGACTGACTGATTGATTGATTGATTTAAACACAAAGCTTAAATCACGTTTCTCCCCTTGGTCCTTGGTTTGCCTGTCCTTGGTCTTCAAATTTACAGTATTGACAATGAGCGATTTATGGAACCATCATGAGAATGGCAGCTTCAGTATCCTACGAGTGTAGAGCTACAGGATCTACAGGTCCAGCTGTAACAACAATTGTGGGTAAATGTGCTGCAGTATCCATTCAGAACCTGTAAAACCACCAAACCCAACCCTCTCAATCTCTCATCTAATAATATATCCAGAATGGAAGGGATTCAACAGGTTATAGTAGAGCCTCATTTCAAACATACAGTGCAGTGTTTTTTTCCCTCCTAAACTTACTTTATAAAAGGTTTCAATCAATTCCAACAATTCCTTCTTTGGCGTATTAAAATTTTAGTTGTTAAATTTGATAACATCATCTCTTCACCAGTAACAGGACAGCTCTTGAGGTGGATGCTGGAAATCTGAGACTGGCTGGAGCATGAGATCATGTCTGCTGAGATCCAGTCTGGGGTCAAGAAGAGTAAAAAATACTCGTGAGCAGCGTTCTGGAGGCTCGTCTACAGGTTTAAGAGGAGGGTCAGTCTCTGATTTACAGTCACGGCAGATAGATAGTCTTTCGCTTGCTGGAATGCACTGCACTTGTTGACGGCTCTTTCACGCTGGGAGACGTGCTAAACTCTCTTTAGCTGCTTGTAAAGCCTCCTGGGTGTCCTGAAAGTGCATCAGAATTCAGGCTGAGAGCACGGATCCACGTGATTGATGGTGCACGCTCTTAAAGACGTGCAGGCGTCTGCTGATTGATTAGTTTGGGTTATTTTTGGTGGGATGGCGGTTCTGATTTCAGGTGATGAGCGTCTGGTTGAGTAAAGGGTAAGTTAAGAAATACATATATAGATATTACTTTTTATGTTTTCCTTCCTAATATGTTTTTTTTATGTTTTCGTTCAGTTTTATTGCCAGAATAATGGGGGACTGACATAATGTGAATTAGAATAAATTAATAATTCATGGTATTTTTGCGATAACAATACTTTAGCAATATGACAAAATACTGTATTAAAATATATATTTCAAGAATACAGTTGTTCTGACTCTTCTGCAGAAAATTAAGCCACAAAATAAGGGATTTTTGCTTGATTTAGGTCTTACTTCACTATAGCCCATTTTATAGTCCCAGTTTCTTTTGCTTCTCATCTCAATTTATTTATATTTTGTCTAGTTTTTGCCAATGTATTTTTTTATCTCATCATCAACAATGTAGATTATTATCGAAGCATTATACAGCAGCACAATACTGTATGACTTCTATAAAACATTGTATATATTTTATTACAGCAGAAAAAACGGCCACATATATCCAAACAAACCAAAATAAGAGAGCACTTAAAAATGATGAGTTTCTTTGATTTTACCAAATTAAAAACCTCTGGAATATAATCAAGAGGAAGATGGATGATCACAAACCATCAAACCACCAAACTGAACTGCTTGAATTTTTACACCAGGAGTAAAGCAGCATAAAGTTATCCAAAAGCAGTGTGTAAGACTGGTGGAGGAGAACATGGTGCCAAGATGCATACAAATACTGTGATTAAAAAACAGTGTTATTCCATCAAAAACATTTTTTTTTTGCATTATTTGAGGTCTGAAAGCTCTAATTTCTTTCAGAGCTGTTTATCCAAACCACCACGATCCCACCATCTACAAAGACTGTTTGTAATCTGACAGGAAGTGGAGGACAGGGACCACGCCGAGGCCCAGCTCACCACCTCTGTCTTTCATTTCTCTCCTTTGTTTCTCGCTGTAGATAAGTCTCTTCCTCCTTTTCATTTCACAGCCCAAAGTGTTCCCACCTCCTGAAAGAGGCGGGGGGTACGGGGGGGTATGGGGAGGGTACAGGGGGGGTGATTTCTCACAGGTTGGCTCCCAGGAGAGGAGCCTGGATACAGCAGATCCTCCTCCAGAGCATCTCTCCTGAGAGCACAGTGCAATCCATGCATCTGTCATGTCTCTTTCATGGCACATGGCCAAAACACACAATGAAAGAGTGTGTGTAAGTGTCTGACTGTGTGTGTGTATCCAAAAACAAAGTGTGTGTATGTATCAGTGTGTGTGTGCGAGGATGTTCTATTCTCAGATTCTCAGACGAGTCGTATTGGTATTGTTTCAGGATCCACAGCTCTGCTCTTTCCTGCACCTGATGAGAGCCAGGATTTTTTGTTTTAGTCCACTAAAAGCACGCAGAGGCTTTATTACACGCATTATTACATGCATTTAGTGTTTAGTGTTAAAATGCATGGTGTTTAAAATAAGAGCTGAGCTTCTAACTTTAAGAGTAAAGCATTTTTGCGACCACCATCAACAATGTAGATTAATATCAAAGCATTATACAGCAGCACAATACTGTATGACATCTATAGAATATTATATATATATATATATATATATATTTTATTACTGCAGAAAAAATGGCCACATACATCCAAACAACACATACAGCTCTAAAAGAAGTATGAGTTTCTACCAAATTTTACCAAATTGAAAATATATGTATATATATATAATCAAGGGGAAGATGGAAGATGCGGATGAGCTCTCTGCACCCGATTAAAAAAATCACACAGTGTCTGTTTGGCTTAAAGTAGATACAGCTATTAAATGAATAAATCAACATTCATTGAAAAGACCAGTGAGACGTTCTGTATGCTAAATAACAAAGAAGGCAGCAACAAGCTAGAAGCTAATAAGCTAATAAAATCATTTAAGTGCGCCGAGTGCTCCAGCGGTCTAAAGCGCTGCCACTATGAGCAGGAGGTCGCAGGTTCGAACCCCCACTCATGCAGCTTTACCATCAAGCTGCCGGCGCTCAGAGGGAGCACAATTGGCCCTGCTCCCTCCGGGTGGGTAGATGGCGCTCTCTCCCCACATCACTCCTAGGGTGATGTCTGCAGCACAGGGCGTCTGTGAGCTGATGTATCAGAACCGAGCCGCTGTGCTCGGTAATGCTGCATCAGCAGCAGCTCGAAAAGAAGCGGTGGCTGACTTCACATGTATCGGAGGAAGCATGTGTTAGTCTTCACCCTCCTGGTGTGTTGGGGCATCACTAGTAATAGGGCGAGTCCTAATGAGTGGGTTGGGTAATTGGCCATGTAAATAAAATGGGAAAAATTAGAAATAAAATTATATAAAAAAATAAAAAAATTTAAATAACAACATTTAATAAAAACAGAAAAATAGATATGTAATAGGAAAATAACGAACTAAACTAAGCTCAAAATGCTGAAAGAAATATAATCTAACGAATTCTAAAAGATCAAAATGAAATAGTGAACACACAGATGCGCATGAATAATTGATGATGACTGTAGAAACGATAGGGATGATAGAAGGTAAATAGCACGATAAACACTTTTCTATCGTCCCCACGATATTTAGCGTCCTATCGCACAGAACTAAAAGTAACAGTACAAGAAATGAGCATGTCTCCTCCGGTATTTAGAAGCGCTGTTAGCTCTGGAGACACACAGCGCTTTTCGCTTTCTGGCTTTTGCCTGCAACCTTTCAGAAAGTGCCATAAACGGGACAGACTCACAGTGTGCTGAGCAGCCGCTTGTTAACCCAGTCTGTTTCTTTATCCTGCGTGAAGCAAGAAGTGCAGCTCCAGCCGACTGGAGGCAGTGAGTCACCGTGCAGCGGGGTATCACTTTCAGCACTGTGTGTGTGTGTGAGAGAGAAAAAGAGACGGAAGGAGTCGGTGTGTGTGTGTGTGTGTGTATACTGTGTGTGTGTTTGTATAGTGTGTGTGTGTGTAAGACAGAGTGTGTGTGTCTTGTCAGGCTGCAGTCACGCCACCGGGCCCTGCGGGAGAGGCCCTGCGAGGCAGCGGCTCGGCCCTCGCTGTCAGCGCAGCCTCAAAGGCGGCAGCGGGAAGCAGCTCGGAGCCCCGGGGGCCAGAAAAGCATTAGGCAGCCTGATTTATTGAGTTACAGCAGCAGCAGCAGATCTGCTGCAACACGGCCTGAAACAGCCGTAATCATTCCACCCCATATTTACTTCAGAAGGTGGAGAATCGGTTAACTAAAGAGAATTAGCCCCTAAAGATTCCTGATCACTCCCAAAAACAGCCGTTTCAATACGCTACTCTGATCTACAGCACATGCTGTAAATAAAAAACTTTAAAAAAGTAACACGGCTGAACTCATGCAGAAAGATCGGATCTTCAAAAACAAGCAATTTAATAGCAAAACAAAAAATAAAATATCTTTTGACATGACGTGAAAAACAACTGTAAGATAAACAGCTCTGGAAACACCGCTTAAAAATTATTTTTGCACCAGGAGTAAAGCAGCATAAAGTTATCCAAAAGCAGTGTGTAAGACTGGTGGAGGAGAACATGATGCCAAGATGCATGAAAAAAAACTGTGATTAAAAACCAACCAGGATTATTCCACCAAATATTGATTATTTCTGAACTCTTAAAACTTTATGAATATGAACTTGTTTTCTTTGCATTATTTGAGGTCTAAAAGCTCTGCATCTTTTTTTTGTTGTTATTTCAGCCATTTCTCATTTTCTGCAGATAAATGCTCTAAATGTTACGGTTAGGACCAAGTCTGAGACCAGAGATATGTTTAAGATCAGGGCTATGTTTAGGATCACAGTGAGATTTAGACTTTTAGACTTGGGCCAAAATACATACGTCAAAATAAGTATGTTAAAAGGATATATATTAAATATATTAAATATATTTATATTATATTATTAATATAATAAAAATATAATAAAGGTCTTGAATTTGCATGTCATTGCAGTAGATCAGTGATTCTCAACTGGTGGCTTGAGACCTAAAAGTGGGTTGTGGACAGCTTGAAAAAAATTAATACATTAAAAACAATAAAAATTAGAAATAATTAGTGCTGATGTAATTTTGAACTCTTTGTCTATTATAATGGGGGGAAAAGAAAGAGAAAGAGTTTCTTATTAAATGTACTTTGAATGCAGAGATATGCAGAAAATAAGTGAAATATATATATATGATTTTGTGGCCTTATTTTTTTTGTGCATTTTTGATATTTAACATGTTTCTCCATGTTTCTTTCTTAAAAAATGCTTTTAAATTCTATTTGCATGCATATGCATGTTTAAATTGGCTTTTGAAGGTTCTTTTTTTAATATAGATTTTTTGGTTTGTATTTTTGATAAAAGTGAATCGAGACTTATTGATCATGAGAACATGTGGGTCCTGGACTGAGATCAGTTGAGGAGAACCCCTGCAGTAGATCATTGAGGTATGTTGAGCTTCTATGACTCTTTTAGCTAGCTCTATTAGCATCAAAGCTCCAGAGCAAAACCCAATAAAGAAACTAAAGGAAACTAAACATGTCCTGGCTGATCTGAGTCTGAGGTAAGGAGGACGAGTGTGTACATTTGATTAGTGGACAGGCAGGGAGAGACTGGCCCACTTAATAAAAGCTGCAGTTTGAGCTCAGAATGGAATGTGGGTTCAGGTAAAGCTCCTCCTCCCAGAGCGGGAAAAGGTCTCGGCAGCGCCGCAGCAACATCCTGAGGCGAGCGGTGAAGGCACACGGAATAATCCAGCAGGACAAGCCCAGACCTGGACTCCGTCTGGAGAATGTCTCTCCGGCATGCGCATCCAGGAGCCCTCCAGCGAGAGGCAACACAAAAGCATGACCGGGTGATCCCCCGTCCCCGGGTAAGATTACGCCTCGCCCTGGATCTCTATACATGGTGGCGGCTGCTGCAAGATTCGGGATATACTGTGAAAATTGGTGTAAATTACAGGAATACACTAAAAGCTACCACCAGAAAAACAGCAGGAGATCCGAATGTTGAAGATCATTTATCTCTGTAATGAACAGAGAGATCTTCTCACAGTCGAGGAGGGGGGTGATGAACGTTCATACACTCTAATTTGTACCGTTTAACCTGCAGCCAAAAGGTACATCCAGTATTCTGTATCACTGCACTAATAAATGATATATATTTAAATTCGATGGAATGGGCCTTATATATCATGAATGAACGCTTTATAATTGTGACACTGGTAAAAGAAAATAAATTAATTGACTGGCGGTGTATAAAAGGTAAAATCTGTTCCAGACCCGTCCTCCACCCTTCCTTTAACTTCTGCTTCAGCTGCTGGTTTAACACCTGCCTGAGAGGAACATATCAGAGGTGATCTGCGGTCGAGCTGGAGACGAGTGAGAGCAGAACGACAGGTAAAAGCTCGACAGATACACAGCAGCAGAGATCATCTCCTTATTCTGAAGAGCAGAGGAGCAGAGACCCCGACCGACGACAGCCGGACCCTTCAGGGCAGCAGCTGCTACCTGTGACTTCTCTATAATCCAGCCCAGGTGCTTTATGGGAATCCCGCTGTATGGAGCTGAAATCACCACCTCTCTGCTCTTAATGTTTTATTGGGAGCGCTGACGGATACGCTTCTTCTTTCATGGAGAAGCCGAGCGACCCGAAACAGTTCAGATTCAGAGCCGGACTGTAATTATCTGGGTTTTAACAGCAGCAGCAGCAGGATCAGGATCAGGACTGGATGCAGTGACAGTAAAACCTCTCTCTGCAGGGCTGTAGGTGGTAGTTTAGTAAATAACAGGATAAAGCGAACGGAGGAGAGAGTGAAGGGAAAACGCTGAGCTCTACAGATCTGCTGTTAGACTGAAGGAGAAAGCGGCTCAGGGGACTCTGATGGACGACCCTGAAGGTGCAGGAGAGAACAGGTTCCCCTTAAAAACAACGTAATCCCTCCCCAACTCAGATTACAGCACAGAGCAGAACGGTAGATTAGCTCAAAAACTAATAATACATAAGATTGATCTGATTTAACCCGAGAACACTAACGCTAAAATTAGTAACACCATCACTAACGTTGGGTATACACTGTATTTTACAACATACAACCTCACGTAAAATAAAACTAATGACTTACTATCTTAAAACAATGGTATGCTATCTCAAAATGACAAGTTAATATCTCCAAATGAGATAGTATCTCAAAATGAATGAATTGCGATCTCAAAATAATGAGTTATTTTCAAAAAATTAAGAGAAGTGAAGCTTCAGAAAAACTAATATATATATATATATATATATATATATATATATATATATATATATATATATATATATATATATATATATATATAAGAGTAGCTTTATTTAAAGTTCAATTAAAAAATACCACAGAACCTAAACCAGCAGATCCACCGTCCTCCCATCCAAGCCCTGAGAGCCAGCCACTTTTAACTGCAAAACTCACGTATTATGTGAGATAATACGAGATATTACCCTTATAAGGTCATATTATGCCATATACTATAAGCCTTGTACAGTAATACATCACTGTTTCAGGCAACAATTCACAAAAAAAGTTGTGAAACTGCGTGAAATATGTGTAAAATGTGTGTAAAAACAAGTGTAGAACAAGTGCCTCAGCCTGCCTTCATTGAGTTTACAGCACCAAAGCAAAGTAGGTTTTATTGACCGGAAACACGGTTTGTCTAGCAATTGTAGTACAAGTTAATACAAGTTAATAACATCAAGAGGTCATATTATGCCATAAACAATAAGTCTTGTAATGTAATTTATCACTGTTTCAATCAACAAGCCAAAGAAGTTTGGATGCTGTGTAAAATGTGTGTAGAATGTGTGTAGAACAAGTGTCTCAGCCTGCCTTCATTGAGTTTACAGCACCAAAGCAAAGTAGAATTTATTCACCAAAAACACGAAGTGCCTAGTAATTGTAATATTGGAGTTATTACGAGTTAATAACATTAAGAGTTAATATTAGGCAATAAACAAAAAGTTTTGTAATGTAACACATGCATGTCTTATTTTTAGCATCTATTATGTGTTCTAAGTTTATGAGTTTAAGATTATGAATAAAATATTGCTCTATTAGATTTACAAATCCTTGCATTCTGTTTTTATTTGCATTTATGTACATTTTACACAGTGTCCCAACTTTTTTTTATAATTGGGGATGTACACAAACTCAAAACAAGTAATGGGTTAAAGAAGAGCTTCTCGGATTTAAGAGAGTCTCCATTGCTGACAGGCGAGACAAATGACATCTCAAACCATCCGGCCCTCCAGATTATGATCTCTGTCATCTCCTATTCTCCAGATAATCCCACCTTACTGCCACTTTTCAAGGCCCAGCATGCTTCCTTTATTCCAGAGCAGCTCCAGAAATCGCTTTCCAACAAAAACACAAACCTCAACAGGAGAAAGCTCCAGCATCTTCTATTCAACAGAGTTAAACGCATGGATGACAGACGGAGGAGGATCTTCCGTGTATTTGTAGCTCTGCTTGCTTTTCCATAGTTTTGATTTGTCTCCTTATTTTTTAGGAGCTTTAAAATGTTAGAATCATTCTTTAGGCTTTTTGTCCAACAATCAGATTTTTAAAATGTTTTTATTGTTGTGCATTGTAGGATTTTTACAGTGCATCAGTTATTCTAAATAAATAAAAGAAATATAATATATAAATATAAAATAGCAGAAACCCAATGTAGAGCTTTTTAGTGCTTTCTTATTCCAGAACAAGTGTCTCAGACTGCCTTCATTGAGTTTACCGCACAGAAGCAAAGTAGATTTTATCCACTGAAAACTCATAATCAAGTTCCACTACAGCTCAACTCAACCGTGCCATGCAGGTCCTGCAGATAACCTTCTTTTCATTGAGTTTACAGCACAGAAGTAAAGTGGATTATTTTCTTTTCCACCAACATTATCTTAGAATTTAGCAGAATAAGGTTTTAAAAACTGATTCCCGAGATAAAATATGACAATATTAACAGAGAAAAACTCATAAATTAATGAGAAAAGTACAGTACTGTTTCAAACGTTTTAAAACACACCATTTTCCGCCATTTAAGCTCAGGTCCAGTCAATAATCGGAAATGGTACTAAGTCTAATGTACAGAATTTAGCACTAAACTGCCAGGGCTTTTGAGATAAACACATGACTAACTAAAACTAAAAACTGGAACAAAATCAAAAATATCCCTATTGTAAAAGTATATTGTAAAAACACCTATATTTTTTAACACATACTGTTCAAAAAAGATTGAGTGATATTTAGCAAACAATTTGTTGGTTAAAGACTTACTGCTGGTAAGTAGCAACAGAAAAAAACTGAGCTTTGGAAAAGGATTTTTAAATATGTAAAGTTTTTAACTTCTAGTCTGTAAAGCACATTCATCATAATAACTATAAAAATACACAAACAGAAACACAGAGAACTCTGTAACTATTAAAAGTAGAAGTTCTTTCTTTTCTTTAGAGAAATTACAGATGAAGTCAGAGAGCGGTGAGTACTGTTTCTACACCTTCAAATAAAGACTCTTAGAAACTGGAGAAAAAAAAACTGCTACAGGAAGACGTCTGGCTGACCCACATGGAAACAGCAGCTTTAGCCTTTAGCTCAGATTAACATGATTAAGAACTGAGTCTCAGTTTCAGCAGAGAAGAGAAGAATTAGATTTAGAATTAATCTGACAGGAGAAGAACTGCAGTAATAAAGGCATTAATATGATAAAGATAAAATAATAAAGCAGCTTGGTGTGGTGTGCAGGAATTCTTAACTTTTTAACAGATTATTTTATAATCTTCACATTGCCATGCTGAATAATTTTGACTGGGTTATATTTAATTCTATTAAACCAGCATTGATCAGAAATAGAAATAGAAACAGAGAGAGAAAGTGAGTAGCTGTTCTGGTGATATTTTGTGTTATAGTGTGCGCTCTTATTAATCCTCTGTAAGAGCGATTTCATTACTCTGCCCATCAGGCATCCAGCCTTTAGCCTTCAGGGCAGTCCTCCAAAACGCCCTGCTGTCAGCCGCCCAGCTTTACTCTGCTGCCCAATTTCAACCCCTTTCATGAAATGATGTTGATTAATTATCTCCACTGGGTGGAATTTAGCCGCATTCAGGCTACAGAAGGTCAAAGTTTAACTCAGACAAACTTTCACCTACGTAGACTAGAACAACCTTTCCCATCTATATACAGCTCTGTAAATCAGTTTCTCTGATTTTGCTATGTATAGGTTTTAAAATAATTCCAAATTACAAATAAAAATATTCTCATTTAGAGCATTTATTTACATAAAATGAGAAATGGCTGAAATAACAAAAAAGATGCAGAGCTTTCAGACCTCAAATAATGCAAAGAAAACAAGTTCATATTCATAAAGTTTTAAGAGTTCCCTGGTTGTTTTTTAATCACAGTTTTAATTTCATGCATCTTGGCATCATGTTCTCCTCCTCCACCAGTCTTACACACTGCTTTTGGGTAACTTTATGCTGCTTTACTCCTGGTGCAGAAATTCAAGCAGTTCAGTTTGGTGGTTTAAGAGTTTAAGTGCTCTCTAATTTTGTTTCCAGAGCTGCATAATAGTATGAACATGATACGCTAAAATAGGTAATACTGTGCATGTGTCATTATTGTGAAATGATCAAAATCGTTTGTGTCTGATCAAGACTAAAGTAACTATTTTCTCTATCAATATAAACAGAAATGCATAGAACGGTACATAATGAATTAAGACTAAAAACTGAGGACTTAATAATAATATTAAAAATCCGACCATAATCAGATTTTTGCTGACCTGATGGTGGGATGAAAAAGTTGGGGCACCGCTGATAATTTTAATGATTTTCCTTTATAAATCATTGGTTATTCAGATCAGCAAATTCAGTTAAATATATCATATATCAGACGAACACTTTGTGAAGTGTGGTGCTGTCACAAAGGAATGACTGGTCAACACTGAATTTTATGTTGACTAATCATTGCAGCCTTACTTACACATAGAAATCCAAGAAATAGTGTTGAATATCAGTATTTTTGGATGAGTATTAGAAATATTTCTATTATATTATTGGATTACTGCTAATAAAACTGTGTATAATCAATGTTAGTACGGAATACAATACAGTATGATGTAGTATAATACAGTTATTGGGTTATATACCCAACCCAAATATCAAACATGCTCTAGGGGGAAAACTCTCCAATTTAACAAACGTGTTAACTAATTTAGATCATAGACAAGAACTACAGATAAATCCCATCAGAATAAATGTAATATACACACAGTTTAATAGGATATAAACCTGAATCAGCCCAGACTACATTCACAACCCCCCACACACTCAACACTAAATCACCAGGCTGTACCAGTGCCCTTGAAGAGCTGTAGCTAAACAATACAGCAGCAGAGCTCCAGGCCTGAACTGAGAGGAACACCACCCTCTCCAGCCTCCCCCTCGAGTGGGAGAGCGATCCCGGCCAAGACCGGAGAGCTCCTGGCTGCAGGAAGCTGACAGAACACACCTGTACCTGAGCACCAGGAGCCCAGAGCAGCTCCTGACGAGACAGACCCTCCAAAGAGCTCCTCTCCACACTGCACACACCAGCTGCTCCATTTCTCTACAGCTCATCTCTACAGCCTTTTTATTGCTTTAATTTTTATAAAATCATGTTTTTTTTCCATAGCCTCTTTATAATAAGGTACTATTGTTTTGCTAGTAGTTATTTTTGCATTAATTGACTACAGAAAACCACATATCATGATACATACTCTGTCTTCTATTGTAAAAATGTAATATTTTCTATTGTAATTACATATGATTAAGAGACCAATTCACTTCAGTTTCTGAATCAGTTTCTCTGATTTTGCTATTTATAGGTTTATATTTGAGTAAAATCACTAATGTTGTTTTATTCTATAAACTACAGACAACATTTCTGTAATTGGTGAAATAATCCTGGTTTTTAATCACAGTTTTTTTTTTCATGCATCTTGGCATCATGTTCTCCTCCACCACCAGTCTTACACACTGCTTTTGGATAACTTAATGCCACTCCTAAATATATAATACAATATAGTAGAGTGTTGGAAAAAAAGTGTTGAGACACCCGCCCATGCAGTATTTATTCTGAAATCTTGGGTATTAAACAGAGTTTATTCAGTTTTTTGTTGGGAGTTACTTTGTCTACTGTTCAAAGAAATGTTGTTTTCTATTACTTTTTGCATTGCTGTGAGGATTTGACTGCATTCAGCAACTGTCAATTAAGTAAAAGTAATGATTTTTACCCTTTTTACCCAATCAGGACAGTGAGATGTAACAACAGAGTACAACAGTACTATTTAATGTGCACGGCTTAAACACAACACTAAATGAACCACAGACTAACACCAAGCTTTACCATGTAAAGTAATAATTAAAAATCGATACTGCATTTTTGAAAACATAATAATATCGCAATACTTATAAATATATCGATCAATTCTTACAGTCTAATTTTAAGCCTGATGGAAGTTTCAGATACATCAGTAACTGTAAATATGTGAATATAGTAATAATGTCAGTGTAAAAATTCAGATTTACAGCAAAATAATCAGTGTATTTATTCTGAAATCGCTCTGAGAAACATTAACCCTGATCATGTGTGGGTGTTGATCTCGCTCCGGCGCTGAGGATGAGTGATCAGTACTCCAGTGTGTGTTTGGGTCGACCGCACACGAGGTCATCTGCAGTGTAGTTTCTCTGTTTATCTCCTCCTGACTCTTTTCTTTCAATGAACAACCGGCTCAGACGGAGGTCAGAGTTTCAGAAACACTAGAAGCCCAGCATGCCGGAGGAGGGGGGGCGGGGGGGCAGGGGGGGTTACGGACACTCATCAGTGAACAAGTGTTAAAACATATTCTTCAGATCCCTGTTCTGCACTAATCCCCCCTGATCCTATCAGACCCCGATCCACAGGAGTTCTGAGGAAGGTGAGAAGTGATTCTGTCTGCTTAAAGAGACGCTGCTCACTGAGGGGGATTTACAGCAGCCCGACAGCTGCAGAAAAGTTTAAAAATAAAAATATAAAAAATATATATATAAAGCTTTAGAACAGATGTGCTGGGTGATATACAGCTCTGTATCCAGGATTAAAGTAAAATAAATGATACTGGACAGATATAATCTGTCTCTAGTAGATACATAATGGGAAATAATGAAATTATCTTAACAGTGTGAATTTTTCTTTTGCTAAAAACAGTAAAAAAAAAAAAGGAAGTAGTACCCTGATGTGACAATTAGAGGGTGGGTGATATACTGTAGCATTTTGATATTTTAGGGTATAATATTATTCACCATATTTAAAAAAATATAAAATAAAATATTTAAATTGCTGTTAATATTGTGTACGATATGATATAATAAGGCACACCTCTATTTAACACATTGTTTTCATCATATGCTTTTATTATGTGATTTCATCGAAATTAAGACGTTTTTTAGATCTTTGTAGGATACAATATATATATATATATATTTCTATTAGGGCTGCACAACATTGGAAACAAAATTTTACATTGCAAATGTTCTTTTTTCGACGATATATATCAATAGTGATAATAAACAATGCAGGGCCCAATGCAATTACATCACCAGCCCCGCCCCCACCCGTGCACTACTGTCTTCACATCCCGACCAATCAAGAGCTGAGAAGAACAAGAGCAAAACAACATTAATCGGCCCTTTAATCAGGTATTTAAATGTCTTTTTAAAAGGTAAATAAGAGCGTTTGTTTTTCTGGTATTAAAAGTGTGAATTCAGCTGTAACTGGAAATATCTGCACTGATAAACTGTGCTGGACTGAGGTACACAGCTTTACACATGTGCTCATGAGGTTTACAAGCACGTGCCCAACCATGTGGATGGAGGCCATGCTTGAGGTTACCTCGTGTTTACTCCTAAGCGCTCCTCCTCCCTCTTGTGCTTCTCAGGCAGCAGCAGCCTGTCACTCACACAGACACAGAGACAGCGCTGTGTATCTACAGTACTTCTTGTATCAAGAATTAAAACATAAAACATGACGTGTTTAACGTGATTTATTTGCCTCTTAAGTGAAATCACACGTCCTGCGATGTGACTATTGCATATATCAATATATCGTGCAGCTTTAATCTCTATACAGCCTTTTATAGAACTTTTTTTTGCATATACAGCAGCTCAGAATCCCAGTGCCTTCTGTGTTTTTTGGCTGGTTCTTCTGGCTGAGATCCGTCTTCAGCTGTGCTAATTTAGCATAACTAAAGCAGCCAAACTCATCTGAATTAAACTCCAGCCCAGTCTGGTGTTACTGGGAGTGTGAGCTGGTTTTGCACCACAGCAGATGTGTACCTGTGGGCAGCGATGCTAAAAGAGAATAAGTGGTGATAAAAGTGATGCTGAAGGGAGTGATGTGATGTGATGTGATGTGATGTGATGTGATGTGTGTACGCTGTGTGTGTAATCTGCTTTGGAGTTTGCAGTTCCTCCACAGCGAGTGTGATTAGGGATGTGTGAATGTGTGTGAAGATCTCCAGCGTGAAGATGGACTGGTGGTGTACAGAGTCTTGCACAAGCGTTTTTGTATAAGTGCGAATATTTCCACTATAATCAATAGCTGCGTTTAAAGTGTAGGCTGCATCCTGCAGAATGTGGGCTGTATTTATCTGTCTCTGCAGATCATCTGAAGGTGAGCCGACGGTCTACAGTCGACGATAGGAGTGATTTGAGGGACGCAGCTGATGTATCCTTCACGGCTCACGGTTGCACACTATTCACTTCGCACATCCAGTGTAAGAGATGTAAGATATATTTTACACATTATATGGCGCACTATCAATGAACATCTATTTTCTGGTGTATTTTCATACATAAGGCACACTGGATTATATAGCACATTTTAGGCAACACTAGTAAGGAACAAGGGTGTCGCCATGTTTCTCTTCTATTACGTTGATTTGTTAGATTTGTATAAATTATTCTGCACTATTCATAAAATAAAAAGTAAAATCAACTGATAAAAAAATCAACTGATAAAAATGAACTAATACTAAAATCAACTGATACTAAAATCAACTAAGAATAAAATCAACTGATATAAAAAATAACTAATACTAAAATAAACTGATAAAAAAAAAACGAACTATCACTAAAATCAACTGATACTGAAATAAACTGTGTATTGGTCTAGCCACGGTGTTGCTAACTGGTTGCTTTGTGGTTGCTATGGTGTTGTTACTTGGTTGCTGTGCTACCATAAGTGGTTGCTATGGTGTTGCTTAGTGGTTGCTGTGGTACCCTTGGTGGTTGCAACGGTGCTGTTAAGTGGTTGCTTTAGTATCCAAGGCGATTGCTAAGGTGTTGCTAGGCGGCTAATGTGGTACCCTTAAGGAAAAAGGGATGAAAAGTAGTGCAGGGTTTGAGAGCGAGATGTTCTGAGGAAAGCTGTAATCCTGTGACCACCCAGCTGTGTACTGATCTCACACACCTTCACATAGAGCACACACACACACACACACACACACACACACACTGCTGATTATGAACCTGAGCTCACAGCGTGTTCAGGCTTGAAGGCCAAAGCTGAATTATTCTGAGCTTTAAAAAAAAGACCATTCTACCCCACCACACACACACTTACACACACACACACACACTCCAGAAGAAGACCTCACAGAGTTACATCTCCCAGTCAGATAGGAGCTCCTGACGCTCTCAGAACAAAGGAATGAATGAAAACTCTGGGCTAAATCTCCTCCTGCATGCGCCAAGTTCACTGTGCCACAGATCTGCTGCCAAACCTCACCAAACACCCGTCTCTCTGTCCCAGCCTGCCGACTCTCAGCTTAAATACAGTAAATCTAATTAACAACACATTTACTACACAGAAACATATTAAACATAATACATTAACATAGTAATATATATATACATACAGCTCTGGAAAAAAAATGAAGAGAGCACTTCAGTTTCAGAATCAGTTTCTCTGATTTTGCTATTTATAGGTTTATGTTTGAGTAAAATGAACATTGTTGTTTTATTCTATAAACTACAGACAACATTTCTCCCAAATTACAAATAAAAATATTCTCATTTAGAGCATTTATTTACAGAAAATGAGAAATGGCTGAAATAACAAAAAAGATGCAGAGCTTTCAGACCTCAAATAATACAAAGAAAACAAGTTCATATTCATAAAGTTTTAAGAGTTCAGAAATCAATATTTGATGGAATAACCCTGGTTGTTTTTTAATCACAGTTTTTTAATCATGCATCTTGGCATCGTGTTCTCTCCTCCACCAGTCTTACACACTGCTTTTGGATAACTTTATGCTGGTGCAAAAATTCAAGCAGTTCAGTTTGGTAAAATAAAAAAAACTTATCATTTTTAAGTGCTCTCTCTTATTTTTCTTATCCAGACTCCAAATGTCCAACAAAATATATGAATATATTAGAATATTAAAATATAAAACTGACATAATACAAAATAATAATTGAACAAAAGTAGCACAACACTATTTTTGCTTTTACAAAAGTAAAAATATGTTTTTCTTATTTTATTTTTTATTATTTGTCAGTCAGTATTTTTTTTGTCGTTAGCTTTATCCTTATTGCTTCTTGTGCACAGACTATTTTTTTTTAAACAATTCCCCACTAGCTGTGCCCTGCATGATCCTGATATGTGTCAAACATGCTTAAATTTGATCTGATCTGATTGGATTAGATTTTTGTTGAAGTCAGGAAAGCTCAGGTTATTGGACTCATTGTCCTCCTATATTAACTGAGTTCTGATTGGCTGTCAGAAAGAGATGCTGGCGTGTAAGAAAACACTGTTTCCAGCAGCTGATGGGCTCTCCAGTAATAAGTGCAGTGTGAGAGCGCTGTGTGAGATTAGTGAGGAGAAAGGTGAGAAACTGGACGAGACAGATCAGTAATTGAACATTCATTTAATTCATGGAGCTGCTAAATAACTGCAGCTGCAGGATGATTAAAAACAAACCAGCAGCTCAGAGACGCCAAGTTTCAGCCGCCTCAATCAAATCAAACCGGACACGCCTGAAAGAATATCAACACGCGCTCTGTGTGTGTGTGTGTGTGTGTGTGTGTGTGTGTGTGTGTGTGTGAGGGTCTCTATCAACAATCCTCACCCCAATCTGTTCTTTCACACTAGAGCTGCACGATACTGTAGAAAAATGATATTGAGATATTGTGTTCTGAGATTTATACTGTGATTAGAGCTGCAACAATTATACGTCATAATCGACAATGTTTAATGTAAAATTTCAATATCGACTAATCTTTTGTAACTGCAGCACACTACACAAAGTGCTGGGGACAGACACACAGTGGGGGAGTTGCACACAAAAACAAAAACAAAAAATTATTTGATTAAGCTATTAAACCTAAATTATTTAATTTGTTATTATGTTTTGCTAAGACAGAGACTGGACAAGAAATAGGGAGAGAGAGAGAGATACAGAGAGAGAGAGAGAGAAAGAGAGAGAGATACAGAGAGAGAGAGAGAGAGAGAGAGAGAGATACAGAGAGAGAGAGAGAGAGAGGGATACAGAGAGAGAGAAAGAGAGAGAGAGAAAAAGAGAAAACGATCTAATAAAACCAATGAAAAATCAACAAATCAACCAATAGAAAAAATTTCGCCAGATTAGTCACCTACCAAAACAATCGAAAATTGCAACCCTATTTTTAATATTTAAAATGCCATTTTTCAAAATTACACTTCCAGTATCCAAAAGTATCTATATCTATATCTAAATCTATATCTAAAGTATCTATATCTATATCTAAATCTATATCTAAAGTATCTATATCTAAATTAGCTTACTTTGAACAAAAGCAAAGCTGCAAAACAATTTTCATAATTGCTTTTTACATGCATTATTTAGTTTACTATTTACTACTGTAAACATTAACATTCTAAATAAGTTTTTGTACAAGTACAACCATACTTCTTTTTAAAAAATCTATTTGAAAAAATTCAATTGATTATTGAAATCAGTGGTGATAAACAGACCTGCTGTGCAGTTTTTTTCTTTTTATATTAAGCCACAAAATGCATAAGATTTTTCATTAAATTTGATTTATATGATTTTGCACATCCTGAGTATTGTGAATTGTGCACACTACGATGGTGATACTGAAATGATACACTGTATTGTGCAACATTATTTCAGACACACACACACACACACACACACACACACTCATCTGCAAGGCTGTCAGGCACATCTACACTGATGAGGAACCTGAGTGCTCAGTCCATTAATATTCCTCTTTGTTTTAAAGAAACTCAGATCAACACTTATGATCAGAGCGTGCAGTTATGCAGTGAGAGCGCCCGGGCGAGCGCGAGAGAAATAGAGAGAGAGAGAGAGAGAGAGAGAGAGAGAGAGAGGGAAAGAGAGAGAGAGAGTAAAGGAGAACAAGATCTATAAATACCAGAGAGAAAAAAAATAACGTACCATTGTCTTCAATGGAGAAGAAGAAGGTGTCACTGGTGGCGTTGTCTCCGTCTCGCAGGATGTAGCATATGTGCATGTCGTCGATGTCAGCTGTGAGAAAAAAGGTAAAAATACATGAAACACATCAGTTTAACTGCCAGAGAAACGTCTAACAGACAGTTAGGGGTTTCCTGCACCGTAAAAAAAAACTTATCCTTGAGTTTTTATGGATTCTTGTCAGTGTCTCCCACTTCAGACTCTCTGTCAGAGGTTTTTTAGGTTGATTATTAATGCAGTGCACAGTTCCTGAATCAGTTTCTCTGATTTTGCTATTTATAGGTTTATATTTGAGTAAAATGAACATTGTTGTTTTATTCTATAAACTACAGACAACATTTCTCCCAAATTACAAATAAAAATATTCTCATTTAGAGCATTTATTTACAGAAAATGAGAAATGACTGAAATAACAACAAGATGCAGAACTTTCAGACCTCAAATAATGCAAAGAAAACAAGTTCATATTCATAAAGTTTTAAGAGTTCAGAAATAATCAATATTTGGTGGAATAATCCTGGTTGGTTTTTAATCACAGTTTTTTTCATGCATCTTGGCATCATGTTCTCCTCCACCAGTCTTACACACTGCTTTTGGATAACTTTATGCTGCTTTACTCCTGGTGCAAAAAAAAAAAACAATCTAGAGCATCTTCCAGAGGTTTTTTAATATGATAAAATCAAAGAAACTCATCTTTTTTAAGTAGTTTCTTAAATTATTTTCCGAGCTCTTTATTCAGAAATGTATTATATTTATTTACTTATAATAACAACTGATACAGTAATAAAAGAGCAATTCCTGAAGGAAGCACAAGCTATTGGTGCAGATAAAAATATTCTACTGGTTGATATGGTACCACATTTGGTTGCTGTGGTGTAACTAAGTTCTTTCTTGGGAGCTGTTGTTAGGTGCTAGTTGTGCAAAGGCATGACTACAGGTGGTTTCCAAGTGTTCCAAGTTGTTATGTGGTTGCTAAGAGCATGCTATGGTATCCTAGGTGGTTGCTATGTTATTGCAAGGTCACTGCAAGACTTTTTTTTAAGTAACTGTTACACTTGTGTTGCCTTGTGGTTGCTAGGGAGTTTCTATGATATCTTAGGTGGCTGTTCAGGCGTTTCCAAGTGGGTGCACCTTGTACAGCATGTTGATAGCTGGGTGTAACTGAATTACATTGTTGTGTAACGCCAAAAAAATCGTTTATATATATATATATATTGTTACACGAAAACCACACATCTGATCAACAAG
The DNA here is from genome assembly GCF_023375975.1 of Astyanax mexicanus. Taxonomy (NCBI): domain Eukaryota; kingdom Metazoa; phylum Chordata; class Actinopteri; order Characiformes; family Acestrorhamphidae; genus Astyanax; species Astyanax mexicanus. The sequence goes on from NC_064425.1 coordinate 45,406,942, forward strand.
CTGATTTACCCAATCAGACCCAATAATCTGGAGGTGGAACTGCGTTAAAATCTTAAAAACTGCACAACATATTTACAACATTTACTGTATATACTATTTATGCACTATTTTCTTTTTTTAAAAACATCATTATTCTTTGTTAAGGTTTTTTTAAACCAATATAGCATTTTTTTCTTATGCACATCAAGAAATTAGTTTTAAGGAATGCACTCCTACTTTGAAAAAGCAAAATGTTGTAAAAACCAGTGATGTATTTCATTTTTATGATATCTAAGTTCAAACATGCCGCAGCATCAGTTCTGCATGATGTCTGACACATATAATTTGGGAGAAATGAGTCACTAGGAGCTCAGCACATCAATTCCCTGCTAAATGACAGGGTCCATAAAGCACAGCAGGACTCCTGCTGGCAAATCTCCATTGGTTTATCTGTCCCTCCACTGTCTGAGGTGGAGTTTCTGGAGCGCACACTTTGTAAGCCGGGCATTTCTTTAAGTGTTAAGTTTACAGCCGAGGCTATCTTCAATATTTGATGTCAAAACAGTTCCCTTCAAAAGAGGCGAGCTCATAAAAATGTAAACCCATCATTTTCGAGTGCCCACCAGGGAGCGGCAACTTTATTTACTGTTGGATCCCACCCGGCTGAGATGTCCCTGAAATATTAAAAAGCATCCTGAGAAGAAGGAGGTTCTGAAAAATGCCAGAAATGGCACAGGGTTGATCATCTTCACTCCACATAGTTTTGTTTGTGCCGCCTGTCTGACTGACGGAAAGCCCTGAAAAAATCTTCTCTGCAAAAATGTGAAAGTTTATAATGTGATATTTTGATTTCAGACGTGATTCTGTGCAGAAATAAACAAAATAGACTATTTTTTAACAATCATACAATAATTTAAAATGTGAAGGATTCAGAAAACATAGAAAGAGGGGAATTAAACCTTTAGGCCACAGCCTTCAGTTTACATCTAGAAAATAAAAGCAAATGAAGTAGAACATCTACAATGTAAATTAATATCAATTAATAATCAATTACAGAAAGTTAAGGCAGTCTATAGCCAACTAATAAACAATAGAAGAAGAAAAAGAACCAGTGTTATGCTGAAATCTGACCACTTCCATGCATGCGTCATGCAGCAGTATGAGTAGAACTGATTACAATGCTGGTGATTCTGTATCTACTGTAACTGTAGATTAAATTCTTATTTATAAACAGAAATAAAAACAAATCATTTACTCTGTATTTTACTGGAGTCTGATTTTGGCAGGGAGGCAGAATTTGGCACAACACCCACCTGGAATGGCAACTCACATTATTGACAACATGTTTCCATGTCAATCAATGTTAAGTTCTTTTACATGTTAGATTAACTGCAGAGTGAAAACTAACAAAACTTATTAATATAAATATGAAACATTTCTTCAGACCTTGCTTTAGTTTTTGTTACTACATGCAAAAGTACTTATTCAGTATATCTGTAATGCTTAATTGTGTGCAATATTCAATTAACTATGTGTACTGTGTGATCTCTGAATCACTATTTGTGCAATATTTTCTCACCTTATTATCTACTATTTATTTGCTATTTATTCACTGTTCTTGTGTCTTTGTGCAAGAATACTGGTCACAACCTACCATAATCCCAATATAACCATATACATATATATATATATATATATATGTTTATATATATGTCATGAACTGTTTCTCAGTCCTTTCAGTCCTCTGTGCTGCTGTATCATTGCAAAATTTCCCAAAAACTTCACAAATACATTAGAAAATAAGAACAGAACTGATTCTCACCCTGTGTAAACGTGGTGATGGTGGCGTTCCCCTTGCCCAGGTCGATCAGGTAGCCATGCTCTGCTCCCACTGTTACTCTGAAGGTGACCATTCCATGTGGACTGTCCCTGTCCTCAGCCTTTAGGGCTTTACTGGTGATCACAAATCCCAGGTGACCGGTGGTCAGCATCCTCAGCATCGTTCCACCCTTGTTGACCACGATCTGTGGAACTCCGTTATCCACGGAAAGGACTGTGATCTTCATCATCTGCGGTTTGCGGGTCTCGAAAACCGTGTCGGGGAAGACGTAGAAGTCCGTATGAGTTCCATCAGTGACCGTGAAGGAGAAGCTGTCGGAGGCCGACTCGGTTCCGTCGTGTTTGTAGCTGATCATGTTCTCATTCAGGTCCTGCTTGGTGAAGGTTGTAACAGGTCTGGTGTTGTTAAAGAGAAGTTTACCGTGAACTGGAACCTGGGTGATGGTGAACTTCAGGAGTCGGTCACTAGTGTCACGGTCCTCCACGGTCAGCTCAAAGGGAGTGATTAGCCTAGTCTTGCCCTCGTTAACTCCCAGGCCATGAATCGTGACCACTGGCTTTTTGTTGTCCACGTCCGAAATGGAAATGCGGAAGGTGCGGAACACGGGGTTGTACCCGTCGGTCACCTCAAACTCAAAGCTGTCCATCTTGACCTCGTCGTCAGCAGTGTGGATGTAGTAAACTTTGCTGCCAGCTAACTGGAGCTGAGTGAAGGAGGTGATGGGCATTCCGGGAGTGTCGGTGCACTCCAGGTGGCCTCTCATGGGAGCACGAGTGATGGTGAAGACCAAGTGCTCATCTGGACTATTAAGATCACTGGTGCTGAGCAGGTCTGTAGTTAGAGTCACTCTTCCTCCTTCTTTTAGAGAAACACCTTTGCTAACGACGTCAGGAAACACCATGTCAATTCCACCTACTGTTACATAAAAGTATCTGTCGATTAGCGAATTGATGCCATCGGTGACATCGAATTTGATGAGATCCCGTATTCCCTCCTGTCCACTGTGAATATATATGATCAAACTCTGGTCAATTTCACTTTGTGTGAAGTTCATTCCAACGGTTATATTCTCAAGCGTTCCAAAAGGCGTTCTCTTTTGTAAAATTCCTTGATTTGGACCGTAACGAATAATGTAGATTAGCGTACTATCTTCCGAATCCAAGTCTGTTGCTTTCAAAACTTTGTTGTTGATGTCTTTGGCTTCTCCTATCTCTATTTCAAGGCCATCGTTAATTGCCATTCTTGGCGTTTCATCATCCACCGGGATGACCATGATAATGACAGTTTTTTCCACAGAGAATTTACCATCAGTGAGAAGGACAACAAAACTGTCTTCTGTGGTTTCTGAGTCGTCATGCTCATAAACAATGCTAGACGCCTCTCTAATTTGGTCCAGAGTAAAATTAGTAACCGGAACAGTACCGGAGGTTAACTGATTCAGAATAAAGCCGTGTTTCGGGGGTTTAGTGATAATGAAGGTCAGCTCATCTGTGGGAAAATCCGCATCGACAGCATTTAAAATAGGAGTGTCGATAACAACGTTCATGCCTTCCATCACCACAAACTCTCTCATGTGGATCTCTGGCTTTTCATCATTAGATGGAATTATCATAATGGGGAAAAAGTGTCTCTCAGAGAAATTTATCCCATCCGAGCATCTGAAGGTGAACCTATCCTCAACCGGCTCCACTCCCTTGTGAATGCTTTGTACATAATAAATATGGTTTTGTTTGATGTCTTTAATGGTGAAAGCGCTAATAGCAGTTCCTGACCTGGACTTCTCTGATCCTGGAGCTGGAGAGATATTCTCTACGTAGCCTGAAGTGGGCTGCACGATGATCGTACACAAAAGGTCATCGTTGGGAGTGTCAATATCGTCAGCGCTTATGTGCAATATCTGTATGACATTTTTCTCACCTTCAACCACTGTGAATTGGGGTCCTACAGACACTTCAGGGGCTTGGCTGTCTATCGGCAAAATAGTAACCTGCACTCGAACGCCCTTGATTTTATTGCCTCCCACAGTCCACTCATCAGACATATCCGTCAGGGTCAGATTGAAGAAGTCCTCTTTTGTGCTGAGGCCAATCTCTCCACTTGTGTGAGCGTACACCACTAAGCCGCTGATGATGTCCGCCTGAGTGAATCTATTGGACGGAGCTCCATTCACTAGAATTTCTCCAAACACTGGGGGGTCCTCTACGATAAAGGTCAGCCTGAGGTCATCTGTGTCCTCATCTCGGCCCTGAATGATGTTGGTGGTGATCTCTGTGGCACCGTTCTCCAGAACATCAATGTACGAACCGATAGTGCCCTCTGGAAGGCTTATGGTTGGAGCCTCGTCGTCAACGGGCTTTACAGTGATCCTAATGGTAATAGTGACTATGTGGATTCCATCACTCACATCAATTTGAAAGAAGTCATTAGTTGACTCGTCTCCGTTATGAACGTAGGAGATCTTGCCACTGAAGATATCATCCAAATTGAATGAATCTCCTTTGGTGAGGATTGTGAATGTGTACAGGACCTGGCCGTGCTGAGGAGGCTGGGTAAGGGTGAAGGATATCCTGGAGCTGTCGGTGTCTGGGTCTGTGGTATGTAGCTCTGAGCGTGTGATGACATGCGTTCCCCGTTCCAGCACAGTAAAGCCAGTGTTGGTGATTTGTGGGGGCTTGTTGTCGACAGGCTGCAGGAAAATGGTGAACACTCCGTCGGCACTGTTGCCTGCTGTGTCCTCCACTGTGTAGTGGAACTGCACTATGTGTGGAGTTATCCCCAGCTCCAGATCTGGAGGCTTATATGCTATCTTATGGTGGTTTATCTGCGCTTGGGTGAACTCCGTGACCTCCGTATTTGTACTCTCAGTCAGAACAATGGTTCCTAAAATACCTGGGCTGTTCTCATCCGTGTCTGTGGGTGGCTGAGTGATGGTATACTTTAAATCCCTGTCTTCAGAGTCTAAGTCGGTGTAGCGTAGGAACTTCTTACGAAAGAACGTGAGCTGGTATTCATGCACAGTCAGCTGCAACGTGGTGCCGGGGTAAAGCTCAGGAGGGATATCATCGATAGGGAGAATTCTGATGATAAAAGAGTTCCTCCCTGACTGATTTGGTGGATCATTGTCATCCTGAACTCGAAAGACAAACTGGTCTGTAATGGCTTCAGTGTTGTGAGGCCCGATGTGCCTATAAAACAACCTGCCGTCGGTAATGTCTTGCTGGAGCCACTCTGTCACCGCCTTCTCATACATTTCATCTTCAGCATTAAACCTCCACGTAGACGGGTCCTCTGGAGCATCAGACTGGCGGAGCAGCACCTCCCCAACGACTGAGAAAGGAGGCTCCATAATAAATCTAATAGTTGAGTCCTCAGAGTCGATGTCAGCTGCGCTGAGCATTAACTGAGAAATTGGCATCATGTGATTTTTAAACAGCACCAAGCCTGTATTAGCATTGATAATTGGTGGCTCATCATCAGTAGGCACCACAGTTATGGGGAACAGGAACTCTACTTCATGTTTGCCGTCTGTCATGCGGAAAATTATATTGTCACTGTACGTGTCGCTGCCGTCATGCTGGTAGATGACAGATCCCAGATCGAGATCTGCGGGCGTGAAAAATTTCCTTCTGGATCCCAAAACAGTCAGCTCACCATGTTTCAGCCCATCTATCACCGTGACTTTCACATCGTCTAAATTGTCTTCGTCGCTAATCCGCAGGTTCTGCAAACTGGACAGAGTTCTAGACTGGCCCTCATACAGCAGCTGTCCAGTGTTACGGGTCACAACAGGAGCTAAAGTGTTCATAGGCTTCACCACAATCATGAAAGCAAAGGGATCTGAGACGGCTCCCTCCGTGTCTACAACCACAAACTCAATTTGGAAAATTCTCTCAGCATCCGAGTCCACAGACGGCGGCTTGTAGGCTATTTTAAGATCCTTCAGATCTCCCTGATAAAAGGATGTGATGGGCAAATTCCTGTCATCTGTGCTCACAATATATCCCTCCTCGAATGACAGAGGAGAGGTAATATTAAAGATTAAGTCATTAGGTGACGATTCAACGTCCTCGGCCGCAAGCATGTCGGGGGTTATCGCGGTCATCACAAACTGATCAACTTCCATCATCATCATCGCAACAAAGCTCGGTTTAGGAGCAGTGTTTTCCTCGCCCTCTTTGATGCGAACCATGATTTGGAAGAACTCCTGCTTTATCACATTACTTTCCTTGTCTTGAAGTTCTACATACATGGGAATGTAATCTCGGTTTGGAGAGCGATGCGCGAAAGTGTGCTGATAACGAACATTCAGCCTGACAAATTCATCACAGTCAATCATTTTACCAAGTTTACCCTCGTCTACCAAAGTTCCATACCTGGGCAGCGTGCTGACGCTTGCGAGGGACGTCACTTCGCATTGGTGCAGATTCCTGTCGTACGTGAACTCGAGAATCTTCTTATCAATGGGATTACTGATCCCGAGCAGCTTCTCCACAGTGAGGGGCATGTTCTTAGTCAGGATCTCCAGCTGAGTGAAGATCACCTCCACCTCCATCATGAAGGGGATGATCACAGTGTGACCCTGGGTGTCATAGCGAAGTTGCAGCCTGACTCTGTCTCTGGAGGGACTCCTGGATCCATAGTGCAGGTACTTCACATCGTTCGGACCAAATTCACACGGGAACTTTTTGGGGGACAGCTGTCCAGGTCTCTGTGACAAAGGGTCACTATCCAGAACTGTCAGAGTGCACTTATCTCCAGGCTGGACCTGGATCACCAAGTCGTTTATAGGATCCACAAAAACTGACCTGCCAAACGGAACCCGTATTCCATTGTTGGCCACCAGGATGGCATCTTCAGACAGCTCCGATCTCAGCCCGTAGCTCAGTCCCGAGCTGTCAAACACCTGCGCGGCGCACTCTCCGCTCAGCAGCGTCTGCGCAGCCACGAGCACGCACACGCACGAGATGAAGCGGCTGGGGAGCGAGCCGCCGGGGCGCGCGGCCATGCTGGAGGAGAGCGGCGGGCGGGGGGTCCGCGCGCGCTGTGTATCCGGAGTCAGGAGCGGGGAGAAGCGGCGCGCTGCTGGGAGAAGCTGCCCCTCGCCTCGGAGCTCAGGAGCTGCACCATCCTCTTACCCCGCAGCTCCGCTCCCGCAACAACTCCATACCTACAGGAGCGGGGCGGGCCGCGGGCGGCCACGCCCACCCTCACTCCCATTGGAGGAGCGCTGACGCCGGAATGCGCTCTGTAACTTGGGATTGGAGCAGCGGAGCTGTCAGTCGCGGAGGGGGCGGGGCTGACGGAGAACAGGGCGGGGAATACAGGGAGAAAGTGAGATGGGAGGAATGAGAGAGAGAGAGAGAGAGAGAGAGGAGGGGTACAGAAAACAAAAAAAATATTAAAAACTCTAAAAAACTATATTAATCTGATTATTAACTATTTAAAACACCGTTTTATGATTACTTTTAATTTAATATTACATGTAGGATTTTTTTAAATAAATAATTATATTTTGAATTTCGTTATTTTTACTCAGCATAATTGTATTTATTCATTTTAAGCATTGTTTCGATACAAAAAAATGTATGCATTTATTCAGTCCTTATTCAAATAAGAATTATTTATCTACATGTTTTAAAAAAATATTGTTTGTTTATGTTTATGTTTATGTTTATATTTATCAAAGACTGAATGATAATAACGTTTTTATATGTTAAAAATAGCCGATACATGTTTTTATGTTTAATTGTAAATCTTTTAAGCACAGTTCATGCAAACATTATTTAGGGCTTGGTTAAATTATATATTTTTATTTTTATGTTAAAAAATATTATTTGTTTATGTATATTTGTTTTATAATTTAAACTGATTTATTTTAAACTTTTCAATATATATTTTTAGAACGTATTAGGAGTTGTTTATTTATATACTGTAAAAATATATATTTTCATGTTTAAATATATTTTATTTTTTATATTTATACTTCTCAAGTTTAATTAACCTTTTTTTAATTAATTGATTTTATTTTTTATTTTGCGTGATTTTACATTCCCTAAATAAAGTATTTCTAACAACAGGATAAAATGCATGTCTACTTTCTCAAAATCAATAGAGATTTTTTTTATTAACAATAATGTGTGTTTACTTCCTACATTTAAAAAAAGTTGATAGATATTTAAATACTCAAAAATAATCAAATAATAATTATAGTGTATTTTGTAATAAATACTGTAATAACAGAATAAAATAATAAAAATAATAATATCATCGTTGTGGCGGTAGAGGTGCATTACTCGTTGTTTCAGCGCCCTCTGCTGGTATGGAGAGAAAGCGCACGGTGGAAACAATTAAAGCCTGGATATATAAGTTTATAAGCCTTTCTTCTAATAAAAATATACTAATTCAGTATTTATGAAATTAGTTTACACTGCTACTGTTACACCCGTTTATGAGTGAGTATTAGTTAAACAGTTAGTACACATCCAATACAAATCAGCTAATCTGTTAATATAAACGACTATGTGTGTGTGTGTGGAATGTAAGCTGATTTTTAATGATGTTTAATATAGACTGTGGAAAAGGTTTGAGTTATTTTAATCTCCCAAATTTACTGTAAAATGCTGCGTCTGTTTAAGAAAATGCGTAAAGTTTGTTCAGTTGTCGCTGAAGTCTAACTCTTTACGCATTCTTTACCGAGTGTCTTTTTCACCAGTAAATCTCCAGATTTTAACCAGTTAGAAAAGTCCTAACTGAGGTATTCCAGTTATGTAGGTCAAATGTCTGAGGGTCCGTACTGTACTCTGCACATGTGATGTGTTTTATTGAGTGATAAGCTATGCACAGCTTTTAGTGTGTGTGTGTGTGTGTGTGTGTGTGTGTGTATGGGGGTATTTCTAGGGGACATGAGAAAAGGGTGCAGGTGTTGAAATTTTAGTATGCTATAAAACTGCATTAAATCTGCAAACAGTTATTTTTTAACATATTAATTTCCAAAAAACAACCTAATAAAAACAAGGGCATTTAAGATAAAATTAAAACATGCAACCAAAAAGCTTCAAAAAGCTAAACAGAAACAATTACACTTACAAAACATTCATCATTCATCAACCAACATATTTAATTCCTTCATGTTCTTTATAGTGGACACAGATTTTTGTTGTTAAATTGAATTCGGCAAAAAATACATACAAAAGTTTAAAATTTACCAAATTTACCAAATTTTAATTTGTGCAGATAGTATTTTACCAAAAAGAATCATCAGATTTTAAGTGAAGTTACAGACAGTAAGGAAAAGCAGTCTGCCTGTCTAAACACATTGTAATAGTTGATGTAATTACCTTTCAGTTTGTTTTATTTAATTCCTTCTTGTCTATTAAGAATAATTTTTGACTTCTAAGCTCTGGAAAAGGTTTAGACAACAGGATGTAAGGATGTAATCTGTGAAAAGCAAATAAAAAAGTTTAGATTTTTCTATTTACTTATTACTAATTATTTCTCCTGATCCACTTTAATAACACCTCTCTTGTCTCTTTACCTGCAGGTGAGATCAGAGCAAAGTACAAAGATAAAAACACAAGCCTTTAATTAAAGCCTTTAATGATTCTGTAGCGTCCAGCATCACACTGGGAAAGATGAGGAGAGAGAGCGCCACCTACTGTACCACCCAGAGAGAAACAGCATGACCTACTGTACTCTCTCTGACTCCGGCTGCTGATGTCGAGAAGCATGGTATGGGATTCAACTCACCAGAGAGCACCAGCAAGAAATAATCTACATGTACCTGCATACAGATAGATTTACTTAAACATTTTTAAACTTAGAAATCTGTATGTGATATTCTAGAGCATGCAGTGCACATATAATCCACCAGAAAGCATGCATCTGTTTTTATATGTAATTTTTAAATGATTGATTTAAAAACAAATATTTACTCTCTATTATTTATTTATTACATTAATATTGCAAAGGATTATGATTCTAAGAGCTGTTTTTATTTTGCTTGGTGAGAGAGAGAGAGAGAGAGAGAGAGAGAGAGAGAGAGAGAGAGAGAGAGAGAGAGAGAGAGAAAGAAATAGAGAGAGAAAACACTGTGGAGGGAAGGAGGGAAGTGTAAGACAGTGAGAGTTAGTTATGAGATTTAATCCATATTTCAATTTCATTTAAAATATATAAAAATAATCTACCTTCTGAACTCAGCAGTAGTAATGGCATATTTGTTTTGCTAGACACTGAAAATAAAACACTAATACATCAACAGGATCAGTGAAAAGAGAGAAATATGGAAGTAAGTTAAGGACAAACACGGTAATATTAGTAATTAACTTTTAATGTAATTTTAATTTAAAAAAAATAACTTGAACACTTTTAAGTTTCTAATTAGGTCTTAATTAGTGTTATGTGCAAAAAAAAACAAGGTTAAGAGGGATGAGATTTTTGGTTCATCTAACAAGCCAGTGTTGTGCCAAATTCAACGCCCCAGCCAGGAAAAGCACCCCCTCTTGTCATTATTTCTTAGGAGTACCTTGGGTATTTTCGTTTTCTAAAAAAAAGTTAAGGCCAAGAAGACGTACGTGTGCGCTCTCGAGAGGGGGTGCTTTTTCTGGCAGGGCGCTGAATTCAGCCCAACATCGGACTTTCCTCATTTGTTCCTGACCTGTTATTCTTAACCCCTTAACGCCTGAATTAATGTAGCTGTATATGAAAAAATGTTTCATGTGTGTTTTACCTTTAAGTAGATAGTAAATATTGTTGAGATTATTAATTTCACTTTTGCACAAAAATAAATAGAAATTTTGGTATGTTGCAAATTTGCAACAACAGGCAATATGGTCTATTTGGGGTAAATTTGGTATGTTGCAAATTTGCTACAGCAGACATAATGGTCCATACTAAGATAACAATAACAGAGTAATATAACAGTGAAAAATCAATGTTTTATTTATGCACCCAACAGCAGGCATTCAATAATAAATAACACCAATTACTGTCACCAACACAATATACACAAATATTACAGGACACATTTCATTAATTTGAATTCTAGATTCATTTGAATTGTAAATTGTCAAAGGTTCCTAGGTCCGTGGCGAATATGCACTAACAGGCATTGGGGGAATGCAGGCGCTATCTTGGCAGGTTGATTGAATCAAACGGTTAGTCGCATATTTGCAACAACAGGCGTTAAGGGGTTAACCATGGGTAAGTAATAATCTTTTGTCCGTGGCGAGATTCCCCTGCAGATTATGGTGAGACATGATTCCACACCCTGGAGGCTGGAGTTTGATGAGAGAGTAAAAACGATACTGAGGGAAATCACCTGCATGTCCTGACGAGCAGAGGGCAGGTAATGATCACAGTCAGGACCGTCCTTCAGCTGATGATGAGATTTTACCTTTGGTGTAAGGGTTCATTTCCAAAGTAAGCAGATGTTTAAAAAGGAACTGCAGATGTTCCCTCAAGATTAAAAAGTGTCTCAAACCCTGTATGAGTCTGTAATTTCCATTCTCATTCAGATAACTATTCAAAGCATCGCTGTTTTCTTGTTTTTCTCCTTAGCATATTATCTATAGCAATATGCCTTTGAGTCAAAAGAGGACAAATTGTTGGTGCACGTCTTGCTGGAGCATCTGTGACCAAGACAGCAAGTCTTTGTGATGCATCAAGAGCCACGGTATCCAGGGTAATGTCAGCATACCACCAAGAAGAACCAACCACATCCAACAGGATTAACTGTGGACGCTGTAAGAGGAAGCTGTCTGAAAGGGATGTTCGGGTGCTAACCCGGATTGTATCCAAAAAACATAAAACCACGGCTGATCAAATCACGCAGAATTCAATGTGCACCTCAACTCTCCTGTTTCCACCAGAACTGTCCGTCACCACAATCAATTATTGTGCTCTAAAACCAGGTGTTTCAGTTTCATTGTTCAACACCTGTAACTCTAAAGGTGCGTTCCCTTTAAAGGGCCTCAAGCAAAACAGGACCTGCCACATACTGCTCAATGCTGGAGACACAGGAACACATTGCACCTCTGTCAAAAATGTTATAATGTTGTAATAACGTTGTATCAAGTGTTGTTTAATCATAAATATATATCATATCATATAGAGTCAGTTCAGTTAAATCAATTTAAGATAAGAAAGGACATGTAAGGACAAGTTAATCCAATATTGTCAAATATAAAAGACAGATTTATTCATTCTAGTCTTAAAGACAGTGATGTTGAAGCTGTTGTGCTTGGATACTGCTGAACATGTTCCAGTCTGGTTATATTCTACTTTTACTAACTAGTGCAAAAGGATTAATCTGCCAGTGTACATTAGAACATAGTTATCTCTAGATTTATATTCCTGCTACATAACAGATTACTAACCCACACTACAGTACAGTGAATACTGTAAATATCCCAGCATGCCGCTGTCTCTCCTCGCACTCGTCTCGTGCTGCAGTTGTCGTTCTGTTTCTCCGCTGCAACAATAGCAGAGCTTATCGCGTCTATTTTCTCCTCAGGAGCTCAGTGTGGTGACAGTGGAGCCGGAGTCCTCTCTGATCTCATTAGTGCTATTTTAGTTAATCACTCGCT